>NC_057738.1:10879904-10924396 GCF_004010195.1 Chiloscyllium plagiosum | reverse complement strand
TTTTATTGGAGAAAAGAAGGTTTAGGGGTGACTTGTTAGAGGTGTATAAGATGATTAGGGGTTTAGATAGGGTCGACAGTGAGGATCTTTTTCCACGTATGGAGTCAGCTATTATGAGGGGGCATAGCTTTAAATTAAGGGTTGGTAGGTATAGGACAGATGTTAGGGGTAGGTTCTTTACTCAGCGAGTCGTGAGTTCATGGAATGCCCTGCCAGTAGCAGTGGTGGACTCTCCCTCATTATGGGCATTGGATAGGCATATGGAGGATAGTGGGTTAGTGTAGGTTAGGTGGGCTTGGATCGGCGCAACATCGAGGGCCGAAGGGCCTGTACTGCGCTGTATTCTTCTATGTTCTATGTTCTAATAGCTTCCCAGCAGTTTCTCATCATTGGCACCTCCTTTGTTGTCATTCACTCATGGGATGAGGACCCTGTACTGCGCTGTATTCTTCTATGTTCTATGTTCTAATAGCTTCCCAGCAGTTTCTCATCATTGGCACCTCCTTTGTTGTCATTCACTCATGGGATGAGGACATTGCCCTTGAGAAGGTGGTGGTGAGCTGCTTTCTTCAACTGCTGCAGTCCATGTGCTGTAGGTAGACCCACAATGCCATCGAGGGGGGGAGTTCTAAGATTTTGACCCAGGAACAGTTAAAGAACAATGATATATTTCCACATCACAATGGTGAATGGCTTGGAGGCAAACGTCCAGGTGGTGGTGCTCCCATGTATCTGCCGACAACGTCCTTCTAGATGGAAGTGGCCATGGGTTTGGAAGGTGCTGTCTAAGGACCACTAGTGAATTTCACCAGTGCATCTTGTATTTGGTAGAGACTAAAGTGGATGCTTGTGGATGTGGTGCCAATCAAGCAGGCTGCTTTGTCCTGAATTATGTCACGTTTCTTGAGTGTTGCTGGAACAGCACGCCCCTAGGCAAATGGGATGTTTTACATCATAATCCTGACTTGTGGACAGGCTCTGAGAAGTCAGGTCTCCCAGTTAGGAGGATTCCAAGTCTCTGACCTGCTCTTGTAGCCACCTCTCCTGCAGATCAGTTGAGTTTTCAGTCAATGGTAACCCCCAGGATACTGACAATTGGAAAATCAGTAATGGCAATGCCATTTAACTGCCAGAAGCCATAGTTAGATTCTCTCTTATTGGAAATGGTCATTATTGAGCATTTCTGTTGCATTAATGTTACTTGTCACTTTCAATCCAAAACTGGATATTGTCCAGATCTTACTGTATGTGGTTGTGGTCTGCTTCAGTATCAGAGGAGCCACGAATGGTGCAGAACATTGAGCAATCATCAACAAACATTGCCATTTCTGACCTTATGATGGAGAGAAGGTCATCGATGAAGCAGCTGAAGATGTTTAGACTTGAACACTACCCTGTGGAAATCCTGCAGAGATGTCCTGGAGCTGAGATGACTTATCGCCAGCAACACAACCATCCTCCTATGGGCCAGGTATGACTCCAACCAGAGAGGACCTTTCCCTCAGGCTGCGATGTGGATCAGCCATTTCCTAGCATCTCAAGGCACGTTCTATGGGCAGCACACACCTGTATCCACTGTCCACAGAAGTTGGAATCTGCAAATTGAGTGGTGCATCTCAAACACACTTACGGTACTGTTCGGCAGTTCAGCATTGCACTTTGGAACTCATTGACACCTTACATTACAATGCTGGTGTCAGGTCACTTTGCACATGGACAGACATCCATCTGTGGCATGGTGTCTCAGTGGTTAGCACCAATGCCTTATAGCACCACGAACACGGGTTTGATTCCACCGTCAGGTGCCTGTCTATGCAGAGTTTGAACATTCGCCTCGTGTCTGTGTTGGTTTCCTCTGGGTACTCTGGTTTCCTCCCACAGTCCAAAGATATGCAGGTTAGATGGATTGGCCACGCAAAATTGCCCATAGTGTCTAGGGTTAGGTAGGTTAGCCATGGGTAATACAGGGTTGCAGGGATAGGGTGGGCCTGGGTGGGATGATCTTCGGAAGGTTGGGTTTGGATGGGCCGAATGGCCTGCTTCCACACTGTAGGGATTCTATCTCATACATTAGACTAGGATCTTGGGGCTCTTAGCTTGCTTTCCTTGCACTCACTCACTTTGACCTTAGTTGAATGCTCACAGTATTTCTGCCTTGCCTTAACTTTAAGTGTGTTTCTGCTTCATTCAAAACTTATAAAGCTCACAGTATTTCTGTCATACCTTGCCTCTTATTGCTGAAAGAAAATTAGGTGGCCTGACCTTCTGTGCTTTTCCAGCACCACACTTTTCAACTCTGCTCTCCAGCATCTGCAGGCCTCACTTTCTGTCATACTTGCCAACAGTAAAGAGTGGAGAGGGTGGTGCATATTCCTGTGCAGCACCATGCTGTGTTAACATCACAGCTACAGCATTTACCAGCAGTTTATTCAGCAAATACACTGCATGTGCTTCATGCTAATGGCCAAGCCTGAAAGTCGAAGGCAAGAAACACTTGCTCAAGGGGGTGCAACCACAGTCAGTCAGGAGTATTGTCTGATCTTGGTCCAGGCCATTGACCCTGGGCAGTCAGCCACTCAGTGTGATCAGCATCCAGGGATCTGTGTCCTTCTATGCAGGGATTGAACCATGGTCAGTCCTGCAGGTTCTGTCGAATTTGTCTGGGGACTGGGTGTGAGTCAGTTGGAGAGCTGCACAGAGGTCGATTAGGGGTCTGGTCCATCTTGGGGCAGTTCTCCTAAGCTAATCAGCGGAGTTGGCGCATTCAGTCCTGGACGGTAGTGCACTCAAATCCAAGGTGAGGTTTATTTAAGATAACAGTCCTGACTTCTTCAATCTGTCCCCACAATGAATTTTCCCAGTTCTGGCACCATTCTTGTAAACAGCTTCTACCCTTTCTCTGATGCATTCACGTCTTTCCTATCATGTAGCATCCACAACTTCTACAGATCTGAGTGTCATCAAACTTCTTGTGGCATTGTTGCTCCATCCTCCAGACAATGGGAACTGCATGGTTGACACCTTCAGACCGACTGGCAGGGTCTGGTGCCATGGTCTCCTCTAGCAGTTCTGAGAAAAGAGGATGGTCTTATATTTTTACCTCACCATCGCTGACACTTCTAAGTCTCTATAGACAAAGCAGACCATCCCTCTATCAGACATCTCCTCTGGAATTGTACACAACACAGTATGGATGGCCCAGTGTTTGAAATGGTGTGCAGTGGAGGTTTAAATATAGCACCCAGGATGTACAGACTGGTGTATCCCCAGTACCAACCAGCACTTCCACCTCTGCTGAGTGCAAGTTTGCACGAGAGTGGAGCCACGGAGATGTAATGAGTATATGCGTAATCAGGTGAGCAGCTGAGAATTGCGTGAGAAAAGCCACCAAGGCTTCACAGAGGAAATTTCTCCACGAACCGCCCTGAAATTGAAACTTAGTCAAAATATGGGAAAATGCAGCCTTTGACTTCTGCCCATGAGAGCTCTCATTTTCAAAAACTGGGACAGCAGTTACAATCTGTCTGACTTCAGTCCAAACAATATCTCAGAAATAATGCTCCAAACATAAATGTGTTATTTGTTACAAGATCGCTTTCCTTCACACTGTGAGGGAAAATGTGTTACCTTCACAAATTAGGACAAGGTAGCTGACTCCCTTTCAATTCCAGACAATAGACTCAATCTGGCCATTTCTGTAACATGAAACTTGAACAAGACATTTTTCAGAATTAACCTCTGACTAACCATTGAAGATAAAATTCAACAAACTGACCACCTTATAACACACACATTGTCGATTAATTCATGTAGTGTAATATATATATATATATATATATACATTATGTATATATATCCAACATTATCATTACTTATATTGTGATTAAAATCCTCCCGTGGGTACTAATTTTAAATGCATCTGTTAAGCATATCTGAGATAATCATGGTCTGAAAATGATACTGGGCTACCTTCCATTGGTTATAGTTGTCGTTAGCAGCTTGAATGAGGTTCTGAGGTAAATGGATGGATCATTCACCTGATTCAGGTAGAAGGCCATTTTTACTGTGTACATTGGCACTCCATATTGCATTTAGAGCCTCCATAGCCATTTTGTGTTAGAAATGGTATGTACAGCACATGAATTTGTATTTGCATTGCATGTCTGACCTAGATTTCTTTAATCCGTCGGAGCATGCCTAAATGTGGCCTGAAGAGTATTTAAAATTTATTTTTGCTCCTTGCTTTGAGGATGAGGAATGGTTCCACCTTGGAATTTTATCCTATCACCAATGATCAGAAGGTCGGTCACTTGCCCACCAACAAATAGATGCGTTGGAGCACCGCTGTTGTGCTCATGGACCTCAATATTGTTTAAAATAGGACAGTAGGCTTGCCTATTAATCACCCGTTTATCACCTAACCTTAAGTTTTCAGTGGATTGCAATTTCAAGAGACGATCCTGCTTTGCCAAGGTCTCCAACATTCAGAGTAGCTGGTGAACAAAAGTAGCATCTCCAAAAATGACCACCTTACCCTGGTACACTTCAGCAAACATATGGGACTCTGACTGCACATTCGGAATTATATTAACCAATGGAGTAGTCGCGAAGAATTTCCATTCACTTTAGGTGAGCTGAAAACTGGATACATTTTACATAAAGTCCAGTCAAAGCAGTTTTGAACAGTTAACACTTCAGAAACTAAGTTTGAAATTTTCATCTTTGGGACCCCAAACGTGCTAATATTCTCATAAAAGCAAATTACTGGGGATGCTGGAATCTGAAACCAAAAGAGAAAATGCTGGAAATTCTCAGCAGGTCTGACATCATCTGTAAGGAGAGAAAAGAGCCGGCGCTTCGAGTCTGACTGACCCTTTGTCAAAGCAACTTTGACAAAGGGTCAGTTAAACTTGAAACGTCAGCTCTTTTCTCTCCTTACAGATGCTGCCAGACCTGCTGAGATTTTCCAGCATTTTCTCTTTTGGATGCTAATATCCTCACATGGAATGTCTATCTGGTCTCTTGATCCTCTGGGATTGTGTCCTGGAAATTCAGTCCCACTATTCTCAGCTTTGCAACAAATGTGAGGATTGAATGAAACTATCATAAATCCCAATTTACTTCTGATTCACTGGTACCCAGTCACATTTAAAAAGCTCTATTTATTCTAACACTCTTAACTTTAACAAGAAAAGTATAAGAACATGTTTTCTAATTTATGTAACTTAAATTTTAGCCATTTTAAACTTCCCCACACATGCAGGCAGCACGGTGGCACAGTGGTTAGCACTGCTGCCTCACAGTGCCAGAGACCCGGGTTCAATTCCCGCCTCAGGCTGTGTGGAGTTTGCACGTTCTCCCTGTGTCTGCGTGGGTTTCCTCCGGGTGCTCCGGTTTCCTCCCATAGTCCAAAGATGTGCAGGTCAGGTGAACTGGCCATGCTAAATTGCCCATAGTGTTAGGTAAGGGGTAAATGTAGGGGAATGGGTCTGGGTGGGTTGCTCTTCGGCGGGTCGGTGTGGACTTGTTGGGCTGAAGGGTCTGTTTCCACACTGTAATGTAATCTAATCTAAATGTCTGAAGACGAAAATTCAAAACACAATAATTATGAGTGGAGGGAAAACAATATAATCCGAGGAACACTGTTCAGTATCAACAAATTAAAAATCATAAACTTAGATGTGTTAAATCCACAGTCCATTTCCACTCTTTGCTATGCCTTGATGTTATTTTTTCAGTGATGATCAGTTTTTAATTCACTGGTTGCTTGTTCAGACAACCTGGGATCTTCCCGGCTACTTTTGGGTTTTAGAATGATTTCTTTTAGCTTTTCTGGATGGTTATTCTTGTGGTCATTCAAAAGTCAGAGCAATATTAAGGTGAAATAAGGAGAGAAAGATTGACGCAGCAGGCTTCTTGACATTTCTCTGCTTCGCTCTGTTCCACTCCCTCAAGGAGTGTGTGTTAAACTGTAACCTAGTCAGTCAAGGGCCTGTTGCTATGCATCAACTATAACAGATGCCAGTTGAAAAGCCAATCAAAAGATTATCCCTTGACAGAGTTGCCCTGAACACACTCAGGTGATGCTACTTTGTCTGGTCACAGTATCCCCAGAAGTAACATTGTTGTATTCCCATCAGTTAGCTTTTCCAAAGTTGCAAAAAAACCTGCGTATTACTCTCCTTTTAAAGTAGTCCTCATATTTTTTGTATTTTCAGTGCTGTGAGCATTTATCAGTTCATAGCCTCAAAAGTTAAAATGAATAGATTAAAATCAAAAAGGTGATTGTTTCTGACAAAGGTGTTGCCAAACATGTTTTCTCAATATTCATTGAGCTTCCTTTGTTTCTCAGTGGCAATCATGCCTCACTACCATTTCACCAAGCATGATAACTCTAAAGTGAGTAATCTTCCTCCTAATAGCTGGTGAGCCTCATGTCGCTGTACAAAATGAAGGTAACCCTTCAAAGTGAGGTCTGATCTCACTCAGAGGTTATCAGAATTTAGGAATATAAGATATCGTGAAATAATACAGATCTAGAAATTCAGGAGCATCCCTTTCTGATGCAGTGTGATGAATAAAGAGTGGTGCAAGTGATACAATATGGAGAAATACCTAGGAGATGGACAGCAACTTCATCTCCTCTTTGGCCTCACTGAGAAAGTAAGAAAACATATCTTTTTTTGATTTTCTGTGCCCTGATCTTTTCATTCAAGTTACAATTGCACTCAAGTGCAGATGGTATCTTTGGAACTCAAAATGCATCTACAAACTTGGACTCAGCTGACTTCAGGCAAGTGTCTCTGCTGCCTAGTCAGTAGATCAGCTTAAGACCAGAAATGTTCAACTCCTGGCTTCCTCAGATCAGATAAGGATTAATTGATGACTGAACACATGTATGGTTTAAAATGATACCACTATTATTATTATCCCACAGAATTACAGCATTGTTATGGTGCAGAAAAAAAGCCATTCAGCCCATCGAGTCTGCACTGGCCATCAGAGCACTTTACCTTAGAGCAAACCTCCCGCCTTTTCAATATAACCCCACATGTTGTTTCCATTTGGATGATTATTCAGTGTCCACTTAAATATCACAATTAAATTGCCTTCACCACACCTCCAGGCAAGGTATTCCAGATATTGATATTTGATATGAATTGCTAATAATCAAGAAACAGGGTTCAAATGAACTCAATAATTTAAATGTCCTTTTTTATTCATTCTTATTCGTTATTACTTCCAGGGATACTGTGATTTTAAGACACAAGACCATTTAAAATTATTCTTTTATTCCTGAAGTTGCCTTTCTTCAAAAATGCCAGAACACCCTAAACAATGACATTGTTTTAAAATCCATGACTCAAATAAGATGAAGGTAAACATCTATTATTTATTAGTGCATAGAAGTGAGGATGAACAATGGCAACAAACATACAACTAGATTTAGGTGCTAGGAAGGAACGATTTAAAAATGTACCATCCAGAAACCTCTCATAAAGTACAGTGTTGGCATTTGTGTCAATTGTCTTCTGTATTCAACAACATAACAGGCAATAGGAGGGAAGCTGGCAACATATTGGTGTATTACAGAAGTTTTCACTTCCAAATTCAAAGATACAAATGTGATCATGATGCTAGCAAATTAAATGCTTACATTTAGTATCAAATCTTACTAGAAGGTAACTTAGTGCTAAATCTTTCCAGCCTATAAACAAAGGGAGCATTACTGAGATTGTTGGGATGACAACATTTAAAAGATAAGTACATGAATAAGAAATGTTTGGAGGGATATGGGTCACGGGTAGGCAGGTGGGACTAGTTCTGTTTGGGATTATGGTCCGCATGGATTGGTTGGACCGCAGAGTCTGTTTCCGCACTGGTTGACTCTTTAATAGTCACATTGCTGTTGGGAGTTGAGCAATCAAATTTGAGATTCTTGGCTTTGCAGGTTTATTGAAACTCTTTTGTCTTGATTCCCCTCAGTGGGGGCTGACTGGCAGCACTCAGGGTAAGACAGAATTGTTTTCCTTTCTTTCCTTGCAGGGCAGAGATGTTTAAAATCATGATGTTCAGATGCTCACGCCCACTGCTAGGATGTTAGGGTATCAACAAACATACACTGGCGTTGCAGCCAGTTTTCAATCTCTTTTTATTCTGTATATTCCTAGAAGGACAAAACATACCAATGCTCCAACAACTGGCTTTCTGTGGAGAGGGGGAAAGATAGTCAGCCCTCTCGTTATCTCCTTTTCCCTTCTGTTCAAAGTTTCCCCAACATTCCAGAGCTATGAGATTCCATATGTCCCACACAGGACTTGGCCAGACAGTGGCTGACATTATAACAGCAGTCATATTTTGGCGGTCGCCGATTTAGTTAAAAAAAAACATATTTTGGAGCTAAAAGTTACCAATGTCCATGACACTTTGGGGTTCTGATCTGTATTTGTGACAAACCATGCCTGATAACGCTCCTGCGAATTGCCTTTGGAGCTGTTACTTAAATGCCAGCTGTAATATGCTCAAAAACCAGGCCTCACTGAACCCAGTTGGAAGCTAAGAAAGTTGTATGAACTATGAGAATAAGTGTGAGGCAGTAGCTTGAAGAAGACCTCATAATCGTATCATTTATGATCAATAAGGGACCCTGGGATTTTTCTCTCCAAATCTTGTGTTATGAGAGTTAATAGGGGCAAAACATACAAAAAACTTCCTGCCGAAAGATCATTCGGTCAAAATGAAGGCAGGAATATAATGCAGGGGGTCGAGTATCACTGCAGATTCGTGTTTGAGGGATTTGTTTTCTGTAACTAATGGACAACTCTTTTAAAAAATTCTCAGCAAATGTGGCTATTGCTGGCAAGGTTGGAATTTATTCCCCAGGTTTGGTTGCATTGACAAGTTGCTAATGGATCTCCTGAACAACTGGACAGCCTGATGACCATCAGAGTTGAATGTTTTTGGTGTGGATCTGGAGTCACGTGTATCAGCAGGTTTCTTTCCCTAAAGGATAGTAGTTTGTCAGTTGAGATTTTACACCGAGTTGACAACTTCTAGACCATTTTAGACTGATACCTGAGATTATTCCACAGAGGCCGGTAACTCATCATCAAGTCACCCTTTATTTACACATGGAAAATCCTTGACTCAGACACAGCCTCATCAGAGTCAGCATCCAGAGTGTCAGAATATCTGACACTCTCCTCTGTCAGTTAGAGCTCCCTGACTGGATCAGGTTAAAAGCCCCAATCAGGGAACCCATATTCTATGAGGTGCAACTGACTGACCTTGTTAAAATCACGACAATACCCAGGTTTTATTATCAGATTTATTTTTCAAGGGAATCCTAGTTCTCAAACTGCCACACTTTTGGACATAAAGTTTGTGGTTTGTTAACCATGGCCTTCTGCATTACCAGCCCAGCGTAATAATCACCACGCTGCAGACTTTGTCAGGAGTTAGCATCATCTGCTGGGGATACAGTCTCTGTGCAGTTATGTAAGCTATGTGGACAGAGACATGCAGAGCTCATGGTAACCTTTGGTTTCAAACATTATCTCCTGCTTTATTTCAGCAGTTCAAACCTAATCATTTGCAAAATATCATTTTGGATTTTCATCAAAATCATTCCATATGTTCTTAAAAGGAACATAATGTCGAATCGCTGGGCAATAGTTTTTTTTTTCTTGTTTAAGAAAGAAACAAGTGTTTTACATTATTTATTTTTGTTTAAACAATACTCTGCCAACACACAAATTACTAGTGACAGCATTACATGATAGAATATTTCAGTACATATTGCACAATTATGGAAATTTAAAACAAATCATTTTAAATTAATCTTTGATGTGAGCAGAATTATGGTCGTCATCTAACGTGCAACTGGTTGTGTTAGTATTGGCTGCTGGCTTGTGGTTTATGTTACAATTATGAAACCACTTTCGAACCTAATATTTTAAGCCTGCAGTGACTGATTGATTATTATTCCACCCTTTTGCTTGTGCACCATTACAAACAGAAAGGGGAATTATCATTTCCACTCTTTGATGCGAATGCAAGATGTAAGAAATGGAAACATTATTTTCTCTCCATTTTCATGGATGACAACTGAAAGTCTGTGAATGAAAAAACTTTTTAGAATCAAAGAAATAGGGTGGCACAGTGGCTCAGTGGTTAGCACTGCTACCTCACAGCACCAGGGTCCCAGGTTCAGTTCCTGTCTCAGCTGACTGGCTGTGTGGAGTTTGCACATTCTCCCAATTTTGGAACTTGGCCAAGTATTTGTATTATCCTGAGCTTTAAACATATCAGCACAAAGTAAATGCTTAGAGTTGAAATATGGGAATGAACCTTTCAAAGCAAAGTTAATGGCCCAGATTTTGTGAATATTTGGTAAAATATACAAGTCACTCACATTTGCAACTTCCAAACTGTACACCCAACCCACTTGTATCTTTGTCTGGCTTTTTATTTCTTTCTCACGGGGCTCGAGTTAGCAGTGCAGTGCAGCAGGACTGTGGGTGCAGAGGCAGGCAGGTTAGTATGTCCACCTCGGTTCTCAATGACAAACACCCTACTCTCAACATTATTCAAAGATACCATAAATCTCATTTCTCATCCCCATCCATTCTCCAAGTCACCCATGGCTACTCAGATCCCTGTTTTGTACCCTCCTCTTCGGTCATTCAAAGAGTATCCAGCATGATTAATCCTCAAGAATTATGGAATAGCAATTGGAAGTATAATCAAACGCAGCTGCAAAATGAATTAAAGCTGTGACAATGTAATAAAACTCAAGTGAAGGTCTGTCATTGCTGTCATTGATATTGTTACAAATAACCAATCTCCTGTGGAAAAAGAGTTGAATCTTTAAGTGGCTAGTAAATGGTCCAAACGTAAACTTGTTCTTGGAAACCACATCAAGGGCAGGGATATTTTCACAACTTCATAAAATTGACAGTCATTCACCTGAACAGTTAAGTCAATGAAATACATAACTGTAACATCTTTTGGAACTCAGCTGAGCATTCATAATGGTTAAAGCTGTCAAAATGTTAATATAACTCCAAGAGCCTGAGAATGATAGAACTGATGGTGTGCTTTCCATTTCCAAACAAATTTGCTGGCCAATGAAGTGTGCATTTTGGCACTTGGCCAAGTATTTGTATTATCCTGAGCTTTAAACATATCAGCACAAAGTAAATGCTTAGAGTTGAAATATGGGAATAAACCTTTCAAAGCAAGGGATTTTCTCACAGATAGATATCTATACAATCAAATTCCATTAACAAACAGAACTAGGAAGGTTACCAACACACATTTCTACACTCTAATTTTTTATGACACTTTCTGCAATGGAAAAGTGGATGGCCTGATACAGAGGAGGGATACCCTTTTATCCCCAGAGGAAGCCATGACATCAGATGCTGCCAGCATAGCCCAAGGTTGCTCCCCAGACCAGTCTTGTCCCCATGGTCCAGAGAAATACGCAGCAGTGCTTCAACAAAGTCAGTAACCTTCTCCTCTGCAGTAGGGTAGATGCCACCATTTTCTCTCTACTATCTCACACGGTATCTCTGTTACTGCACCCATGTCTTATCAATGCTTATGTTCCACCATTCTCACTATTACATGTCACATCTTCGGTCAGTCACTCTCACACCTCCACAAACACCCTTCCCTACTAACCTTGCATACCCTCTGCCTGCTTGCTCACTCACGCAGACACCTCACTACCTTTCCTCCACCTGCACCAGCTCTAACAACTGTGCCACTCACTTTCATCTAACTCAATCTGTCCCTTTGTCTCGTTACATGATAATATCAGGGCTGATGGAGCCAGTGTGGGTGCTGGGGTGCCTGATGTTCACGTCCTCACCCGCTATGAAGAGAAGAACTGGGTTCTGAAAGGTGGAAATCAGGACTGCTGCTTTGGAGAAACTTTCATGTCCTGACAGCCAAGTAGGAAGCATTGTCCATCCTTGTATGACTCTCTCGTTACCCTCATGTGAATGTATTAGCACCATGCTACAGCTTCAGCTCATAGTCACGTGGAATGTCTCTTTGTCTCTTGCAGCCATCAGTGGCATTCCCATCATCTCCGTGGTCAACAATGTAGCTCAGGAAGACCATTCCTGCCACCACCTGTGCCCAGATACTGACATCTCAGTACGGTTTCTACATTAGATTCAGTAACATCAATTGGTGAGCTCTTCACTGCCACATCTCCGCACCCAGCCAAGGAAGAAACCCTCCCAGGTCACTGACACTCAGAAGAGGGCTGGACACCAAGCAGCTCAGCCCCAGGCAGGACAGGACCCTGTGATGTTTCGCAGTTTAGCACAGTGGTTAGTGCCAGGGACCCGAGTTCAATTTCACCCTCTGGTGATTGTCTGCATGGAGTTTGCACATTCTCCCTGTGTCTGCGTTGGTTTCCTCCATGTTCTCCGGTTTCCTCCTACAGTCCAAAGATGTGCAGGTAGTTGGACTGGCCGTGCTAAATTGCCCATAGTGTTCAGGGATGTTCAGGCTCGGTTTGTTAACCATTGCAAATGCAGGGTTACAAGAATAAGGTAAGGGGGTGAATCTGGATGGGATGCTCTTCGGAGGGTCAGTGTGGACTTGATGGCTAGAAGGCCTACTTCCACACTGTGAGGATTCTATGAACTTCACACAAAGCTCAGACAGGGGCAGGAGCAGTATGCAGGACTTGTCAGAGCACTGGGCAACCTGCCACAAACATTGCAGGACTGCAGAAATGAAGCGGGCACCCTGCTGCCCTCAGTGCGATCATCTAGCTGTCTCCATGAACCTGCAGGTTGGCAGCTGCCATGTGGAGGGTCTGGTCGTACAGGCTTAGGGTCTGCTGGATGTGTGCAGAGACCCACACCCTGGTGTTTGGGCTATTGGGGCTCTGCTTTTCTTCATCAGTTGTGTGAATGAATGCCTGTCCCGCAACAACTCTAACACTGAAGGTATTGGAGTCCACATGATGTATGATGGAGCAAGGCTTGAAGTGAACAGTTCCTGTACAATGTGCAAGCAATGAATAAATGGTGGGTAATTGATGTTTTAGCAACAAGGTTCAATTAGTACAGGTGAACAGACATTGCTAATACAGCACAGGAATTTGTGGGATTCATTCTGTATCTTGTATGACATGGTCAGGAATGCTTGAGCAAGGATTTGGAATGCACACGGGAAGTTAATATTTAAGGTCCTTACAACATGTATGCTCACTTCAGGTCCTTCAGCTACGCTGTATGGGGATTTGTGTAAGGCTGTTCCACTTTGAAGGGCCTCATATTGCTCGAATTTGAAGACCCTTCCCTCACAGAATGAAACACATACCCCGCAAACTGTGGGAGCAATTGTAGCCATTTTCAGCTCCACTGTGCATGGGTTACTTACAGCACGATGGGAGGAAACAGCAGTCACCCCCCACACAGTGAGTTTCAGGTTCAGCTTTTCCATCCTGATGAACATAACCATTCCCTTTATGGTCACCTTTCCCATCAAGACCACAAGCTCTGATCTTGCCCATGTCCTCAACCAATCTGTCTATCTAAGCCTTCAACCCCCTTTCCAGCCATGGGCATCCTGAGTAAACATATCAGATCCAATATTGCACTGTTCTCCAATCGAAGCCAAGGTACTGCTTACAGTCGATGACCCTCCCCCGTGTTTCTCTCTGCATTGAGTTGTTCCCATCACTATTGTAATCCCCTCTGCATCCCAGCATTCTGACTCTAAACCCAACAGTTAAATTCCGAAGCCTTCCTCCCACAGTGCTGACCCCTGATAACCACCCCCATTGACTTTAGTGAATGGCACCCCAGCAGTGATTAGTCAGACAATGCCGAATGATGAGTGACCAACTCCCGGACTGATACCTGTACAGCTCCTTCACTGACTCCCCATCACTCCGCAGACTGACTGCACTGGACCCACAGAGCTAACTGTGATCCATTCCCCCCACTGTAAGTAGACGCAGCCCCTAATCCTCCAGCATCTGCAGTCCTCACTTTCTCCAAATTGATTTTAACCTACTGCGAATCCTCTTGCAAGGATACCTTCCTTGAAGAAGCTCTCCTCCTCCCTCTACAAGGATTTCAGTGAGTTCCTCTCTCACTGCACCCCCAGGTCATACCTATCGCATTCCCAACGTCCCTCCCCCAAGTCCCTCCTCCCTACCTTTTATCTTAGCCTGCTTGGCACACCTTCCTCATTTCTGAAGAAAGGCTTATGCTCCTGCTCGATTCTCCTGCTCCTTGGATGTTGCCTGACCTGCTGCGCTTTTCCAGTAATACATTTTTCAGCACAGCCCCTAACCCTGACCACTCTGAACTGCTAAGTGACTGTGTCTAAGCTCCTGGACTGATATCAGACACTGACCTTAACTTACTGAGCCAGAACCCCTTTCCTCAAGGGTGGCTCTCTCTGGCCTTGACTGAGGACCACTCAGTTTTAGACTTTGGAATATGGTTGTTTGGTTGCAGTACACACAGAGTGTTGAGCATGCACATAACTGGGATATAGTGCAGGTGTTACCAACGCTGCCTCTCATCTGCATGGCCACCCAGCCACAGAAAGATCCCACGCTTGCCCCTCGGAGAACTATGTGGCCAAAATATAATTTAGAGGAGGATTGTAGAGTGTATCACTGACAACGCCAAACGACCACATGTTAACACCCCTGACTGATGAGTGCTGACCAGCTGCCTGTCTTTCTGTCTATAGTAAACAGCAAGGCACAACAGAAATACTGATTGCATTTAAAGTTTGGCTGAGGGGACAGCTCTGAGATGCAGCCCAATCTTGTCATGAGGTAGTGCCAGTCTCTGCCCACAAAGTATCCACACAGAAGCAATCCAATGAAAGATGCTGTGACAGCCCAAAGTGCAGCATTAAAGTGCAGTAGCAGACTATTAGTGGGTCAGAAAGGTACCACGAAGACGTGGTGAGGCTATTGCATGTCAGATACCATTGTCTGTGGCCATGGTACACCAGCAGTCAGTGCTCAAGGAGCATGTCCTGTGATGTTGGTACCTGGTGCACAAGATGGAGGTCTGGAGGAGCAAGCAGTGAGTGAGAGTCACCAGGTACCCGTTCTGATTTTCATGCTGCGAATTCTTGCTGTTTAGTTTCTATCTAGCGACTGGCAGAATGGAAATGTGCATATTATTGAGGCAAGATTAAGTAATAACAAGAGTGATATGATCCCTATTAAAAGGCTTCTTGCACCCTCACT
Organism: Chiloscyllium plagiosum; assembly: GCF_004010195.1. NCBI lineage: Eukaryota > Metazoa > Chordata > Chondrichthyes > Orectolobiformes > Hemiscylliidae > Chiloscyllium > Chiloscyllium plagiosum. The sequence continues at coordinate 10,909,146 of NC_057738.1, read as the reverse complement.
AATGAAAATCTTGTAATGACGTCCAGGACTGAGGTGGAAAATACAACTTTTCAATCTTCGATGTAGAAAAAAATCCTAGCTCGACATTTTCCCGATTTCCCCAAATTTCTTGCTATAGCCCATGTCGCTCAGGCCTGGGAAAACTACACTCCATTATCTACAAAATCTGGCCTTACTTCTTTTAGCATAAGTCTATGGAAAGCATGCTATAGGCAACCTGCCTTGCCTTGGAAATTAAATGTAACATCTTTGCTTTGGCACATCGGTAAAATACAAGTACATTGAATTGATTATTTGGTCTTCATAAATCTGATTCAGTATCAATCAACAGACTGATGACATGGACAAAATCCCCTTGGCAGGGACCGTTCCCTCTGGGACACCCCGGTCCACTCTTCCTTCACTCTCAACACCCCCCCACCACAGCTCCTTCCCCTGCAACTGCCGAAGGTGTAACACCTGCTCTTTTACCCCCCTCTATCCCCAGTATCCTAGGGCTCAAACACACCTTCCAGGTAAATCAGCACTTTCCCTGCACTTCCCACAATCTAGTCTACTGCATTCACTGCTCACAATGTGGTCTCTCCTACACTGGGGAAATGAAGTGTAGACGGGGGGACTGCTTTGCCGAACACCAACGTTCTGCCTGCAGAAAAGACCCTGAGTTTCTAGCAGCCTGCCACTTTAATACCCCACTCTGTTCCCTGGCCAACATCTCTGTCTCAGGCTTGCTGCAGTGACCCAGTGAAGCTCAGCACAAGCTGGAACAACAGCACCTCGTTTTCTGCTTGGGAACCCTGCAGCCCCCTGGACTCAATATCAAGTTCAATAATTTTCGGGCCTGAATTCTCCCATGTCCTAGCCCCCAGTCCCACACGCCAGGCTTTGTTGTCACATAGTCAGCCATTACACACTACCTATTGTTAGCCACTAACAGGCTCCACTAGCAGCCATCCCCTCTCCCTGCTAGAGCATTATCGACCCTTTTGTCTGTCCAACTGTCTGCCCGGTGAGGATGAGCTCGGCTGGGCAGGGGAGGGTGGTCGGTGGTTGTGGATGGATCAGGCCTTTGCTCGGAAGAAGCAGAGGGCCCTGAGATTGTCCTGGTGGGGGAGGGGTGTGTAAAGTGATTGAACGTCGATGGTAAAGAGGAGTGGCTGGAACCTGCAAATGGGAAATTCCGAAACTGGCGTAAAGTGTCAGAGGAATCCCAGATGTACGTAGGCAAGGACTGGACCAGGAGAGATGAGCTCGGTGGGCAGGAGCAGGCTGAAACATTGGGTGTGCCCGGGCAGTCCTGTTTGTGGATTTTCGGGAGGAGGTAGAAGCGAGCTGTGTGTGGGGCTGGGGGGTATCAGCTTGGAGGCAGTGGGGGAGAGGGGGAGAGATCACCAGATGAAATGAGGTCAGTGACTGTAGTTGATACAATGGCCTGATGTACCATGGCGGGAGACATGGTCCAGGGGGTGACAGGAGGAGGTATCTGAGAGCTGGCGCTCAGCCTCTGCATTATAAAGCTCAGTGTGTCCGACAACAACAGCATCACCCTTATCCACAGGCTTAATAACAAAGTCAGGGTTGGATCTAAGCACAGGGAGTGCAGTCAGTTTGAAGGGAGATAGCTTGTAGTGAGTGAGGGAGGCAGAGAAACTGAAGCGAGCAATGTCACATTGACAGCTCTCGCCGAACAAATCGAATTCAGGTAGAGAGAGGGATCCAGGTGGAGAGAGAGTGTTGGAGCTGGTGAAGGGGGTCTGTGGGAAGGGGAGAGGACTCTTGTCCAAAGAAATGGGCACAGAGGTGAAGACAATGGAAGAAGAGTTCGATACCATGTTGTGCCTGAAATTCCTTAAGGTGGGAAGGCAGAGGGATAAACCTGAGAGCTTTGCTGAGTACAGAACATGCAGCGGAGAGGGGAAGGTCAGGAAGGATGATGAATACCGGACAGGAAGTGAGGTTGGGGAGAGGATGGAGTCAGAGGGAAAGGGAGGGGAGGAAGGTTCCAGAGGGCCATGGGTACCTCTGAGCTGTTGCATCTTGTGGGCCTTGATGCCTGAAAGGAAAAGAAAAGGTTTCTTGTTATCGTGGCGAATGAGCCGGAGGGTGAAGTGGAACTGGGGACTGGTGCAACCTTAAGCCAGCGTGAAGCAGTGCTGTTAGAGAGAGAGGTGGAGAGAGTGCATGTGATGTCATATGGCACTGAGTGTGGATCTCAGCGTACGGCGAGTGCAACTGTCTGTGGAACATTGAACATCACAGAGATACCTGTGATCTTGGTGGATCACAGGTACGAGGGATGAAAGTTGAGTTGGAATCCACGTGGGGTGAGTCTGAGCCAGAGGGAGTCACTGAGGAATGTGAAGTGGCGGTGGAAATGGGTTTTAGCAAATACCCGGTCAAACACCAGCCGTGACAATGGAATTAATGTTGGTGAAGAAGAAAAGAGATAGGAACCAAAATCTCGTTGGTGAGAGGAGCAGGACAATGTTGGCATCCGCAGCTATTCTGCTTCTTAGAAAGATAATGATGCTGATGTGAAATTGTAAGAGACAATGCCCACTTAAGCAAGCAATGCTGCCTGTTGCCATTTGGATGAAAAGATTATTCTTAAAAAGTCACAGTTGTTAAAAGTTTGCTTTTGCCTTGCATCATTGACTTGACCTGAGAGATCAGGATGATAAGCACTTTAATGAAGTGATGTTTCAACTTGTCTCAAAATGTAGATCTGCAGTATCCCACTGCTACTAATGTAATGTTTTATGCGTGTTTTTGTTGGCCGAACAACAAATAATTGCTCGTTTACAAGACATTCCTGTTTTTGTAACCAGTGTTCAGATATGCAGCTTCCTCCTAGCCTACTTCTTTGTTCCTCTCCAGACCTTGATGTGGTTTCATGGGGATGTTGCATCTTTTTGATTTTCATGAGCTATCTGTGGCTCCATCTCTCTATGTCTTGACAAAGTCTGGATTTCCAAAACAATAAGAGGGTCAGGGTGGGGTGGGAGCTGGGGGAGGGGGGAACAACAAAGCTAGCTGAGTACTTCTTTCAAATTGTCCAATTGGTAACAGCTCCAAATATTTACATCAGCTGCCACTTCTATAAAGACGTGTAGAACAGTAATAGTCACTTGCCATTTCAGCAACTCGCAGCATGAGCAAATCAGCTAATCCCACTCTTCTGCCATAAGACCATTAACGATAAGACCAGGAGTAGGCCATTTGGTCCATCGAGCCTGTCTGCCATTCAATGGGATCATGGCTGATCCACTATTCCTTACGAAGAATGGATTCTGAGGAAGGTCACTGGACCCGAAACTTTAATTCTGATTTCTCTCCACAGATGCTGCCAGACCTGTTGAGCTTTTCCAGCAATGTCTGTTTTTGTTTCTGATTTTCAGCATCCACACTACTTGTGTTTTTTTTATTCCTTGATTCTCCTATTAATCAAAAATCTGTTAATCGCAGCCTTAAGTACACACAAGGACTCTGCTCCCCAGCTCTTTGAGGCAAGGGGGCTCCAAGGACTCAGCACGTTCTAAGAGAAGGCATTCCCCCTCATCTCAATCTTATAATGGCACCCCTTTACTCTGAGACCAGGCCATCTGTTCCTAGACTCTCCCATGAGGGGAAGCATTCTCTCAACATTTACCCTGTCAAGCCCCTTAGAAATCCTATATGTTTCAATAACATCACTTCACATCTTCTGAACTCCAGAGAGTCGAGTCACAACCTGTCTCTCTTTGCTCATAAAACAATCCCCCCATAACAGGACCAACCTTCTCTGAACTGCCTCCAGTGAAATGATATCTTTTCTTAAGGGGTCTAAAACGGGTCACAGAAATGCAGATGTGGTCTCTCCAGTGCCTTGTACTGTTGCAGTAAGGCGTCCCTACTCCTGATGCTCCAATCCCCTCCTGATTACCTGCTACACCTCTAGTTTTTACACAAATATCCCAAGTTCCTTTGAGTTGCAGATTTCTGCAGTTATTTTATTCCAATATTCTGCTATTCTGTTATCTTTAAAATTCTGCTTTTCCATGCGGAAAAATAACATTCTGTCATTTTATTGTTCCTTCCAGACTGAACAACTTTGCATTTTCCTAATTATACGCCATTTGACAACATTTTGCCCACTTACGTAAGCTTTCAATTTCTCTCTATGAACTCTACGTATCCCTCTGCCTTTCCACCTATTTTGGAGGGTCATCTACAAATTTGGTTACAGTGTATTCACTTCCTTCTTCCAGGTCATTAATATATATTTGGAACAGTTGTGAGTCCAGCTCTGATCCCAATGGTTATGTGTGACCAACCGAGAAAAGAACCCCACATCCCCAATCACTGTTTCCTACCCATCAGCCAGTTCTCTGTCCTTTTCCCGTATCCCTGCAAACCTCTCCAAGTCCCACGTGAAAGCTTCCACCAATCTCTCAGGTAGAACTTTCTGGATCCTCACCACTTGCATCAAAATAAGATTTTTCTGGTATACCATTGTTTTGCTTGGTAATCACTTCAAAACAGTGTTCTCTGATTCGCAACCCATCTACCAGCGGAAAACAATCTTTTCTCTATTTACTACTAACCCTCATGATATTAGATTTAGATTTAGGTTTTATTGTCACCAGTACTGAAGTACAGGGATACAGGAGTACAGTGTTGAAAAGTGTACAATGTCACCATTCCCAGCGCCACCTTCGATACAAAGGTACCTGGGTACAAAATTGAAAAATTAAGAGATAAGTTAACAAGTTCAACACTACAATTCTTCTCGAAAAAATAAAGAAATACAGTTAAAAGTTAAACATTGCAGTCCTTTCTTAAGTCATGGACCTGCAGACACTCCACGCTGGAAATCTTCGATAAAATGTCTTCTCAATCTTCAATAATATTTCCCAGAGGATCAATGTAGCATCATGACTGAAATCTTTCATCTCTGAAACCTTTATAGGAAACACTTTCTTCCACCCTCACTGAAGCCTCCATTTTCAAAAGTGTGATGCCCAGAATGGGACACAGGATTCGAATTGAAACTGAAACAGTGTTCACCACCACATTCTTACTGCAGTTCCCCTTGATTGAGATGTTTGCCTCCCTGTGGAGGTGAGAATGAGATTGGAAGCCTTAAAATCTAATTGCCTCTTGCTTCCTGGCTTTATGGACTGGGGCAAGATGGGTGAACAGTTAGGCTTTAAAGTCCTTGTGGGATGAAGGAAGGGTTAAGGGTGCTAAATTCTGAGGAGGATACACAGAGGGCATCCTCCCAGAACATAGTGACTGCCTGCCATGTCGTGGTTTTACAAAGATGTAAAAATGGAATATCCATTCCTGACCATCTGCCAGGCCACTGCATTATGGCATGAGCAATGTAATATTAGGGTCAATTGAGTTTTTAATAAGCTCCATTGAGCCATTATTTATTTATGTATACCATCCTCTGTATTCTGGGATTGAGCTCATAGGTGGTGAGAAGGTGATGGGTGGGTACATGCCCTATTTTTATGTGCCACCCTCATCAAAAACACACCTGGTGGGCTGCATAATATCCAACCCGATTTTATATCAGTTTCAATAGCCCACATGGTACAGATGTTGTAAGTTTTATTCAATAGCTGAGCCCAATAGTTGAGCTTCAAAGCTTGTGAACACTTTATCTGTGGAAGGGCTCCTTTCACATTTTGTTTCTAAGTTTTAAGAGGTTATTAAGTGAATACATGTTTGTCTTAATGAATAACATTTTGTTTTCAGTATGAAATGTGTTGGAATGACACCTTTATTAGATTTCCAGACCTTTTTAAAAAATATCCATTTCAAAGACAAGTTAAGAACATCCTAGTGTGTGAATACTGGGCAAGTGCCAATGGCTGATATATTGTGGTGTGGAAGGGGCATTGAGATTATAAGGAGGCACGGAGCGAGCATGGCACATATGAGATGGCGGAAAAGTTTAGAAGGTTTGGAGAAGGCTTGGCAGTGGGCAGTGGATCAAGGAGCAAGGGGTGAAGAACAGTAGGAGGAGCTGCGTTGATGTGGATCTTCCAATCAAACCACCTCTGTCGCCACACACCTCCCATGTTGCTTAGTAACTTGCAAAATCTGCTGCCTCCCTGCCCTTCCAAAGGCAAGAATGGAGTCCAGCTGACATTTCAGAAGCTGCAAAAGGGTCTGCTTTACGTTTTTTCATCCCCACACGAAAATCTTACTGCATGTCTCTGTTCATAAAGTTCAGGATCCCAGATAATGTTTATCCATGTTACTTAACCTGCCGTGCCATCTTCGATGATTTGAATTATGTCTCCAGCTTTCTGTGGTCCATTTGAAGTGTACCTTCTGGTTGAGGTTGCAACCACTTATTTTACTAACGAAAATGTATCACTTCTCACTTCTGTACTAAAAATTAAGAATAATAACATGAGCGAGGTCTTTGGAAATCACTCGATCATGTCTAGTATCATATAGTATTTGCAGAATACTGTCTGTCGGAAGAGAAGGAAGAACAAATAAATAAGGGATTACTAAAAAAACAAGAAATGTTGAAAATACTCAACAGATCAGGCAGTATATATTGACATAAAATCTGAGTTAATTGGCCATATTTCTATCCTTAAGGCAGGTGACAGGAGATGGAAAAATTCCTGTTTTTGCATATGATCCTGAGGAAATCCTGACTCCAGAGGTAGGATCTTACTTCTGGAAAAACTTCAGGCGCATGTCACTAAATGTGGCAGCAGGTTGTACATAAGGATCTGTGCACACCCAGATGTTAAAACAAATATCTGCCCTCACCCTGAAATTCCCTCATCCTGAAATTCCCTCACCCTCCCAACACAGCCCCTATTCTACATCCATGCAACTTCAAACAGCCTCCACACCAGCCCAAGCTCTCGTGCCAATACATGACACTTCTATGCTCTTTGCCTATAAAAATGCAAAAGGGAGGCTTGATTAAGAGCCCTGCCCACCATTACTGTCTTGAAGCACTTGACTCCTCACAATCCTGGTCTCTGCTGTCTATTTCATAATGTTTATTTACACAGACTTAACTGATTGCAAGTGCCTTGAGGTTACAACTGTCAACCTCTCCAAGGGTCTGGATGATTGACAATAATATTGGCCTGCAGTGAATGGAATTCTTAAAATAATGCACAATATTGAATGAATCCCTTTATTGAAAGATTTTTATACATAAGGTTGGCACAGTGGCTCAGTGATTACCACTGCTCACAGCATCAGGGACCCGGATTTGATTCTAGCGTTGGGCAACTATCTGTGTGGAGTTTGCACATTTTCTCTGGGTCCCTGTGGGTTTCCTCCGGGTGCTCCAGTTTCCTCCCACAGTCCAAAGAACTGCAGGGCAGTTGGATTGGCCATGCTAAGTTGTCCATGGTGTTCAGGGATGGGTTAACCATGGTAAAGGTGGCTTGTTAGGGTAAGGGGTCAGGTCTGTGTGGGATGCTCTTCACAGGGTCGGTGTGGACTTGATGGGCCAAATGGCCTACTTCCACACTGTAAGGATCCTGTGATAAAATGTTGACTATAAGAGACCTTGCTTCTGTATAATATAGTAAGTGAAGGAGCATGGAAGTGACAGAGTCTGGAATGGGATCATGACAGGGATCTTTTGAATTTAACATCAAATTTCCTTCACTGGGACTATGGTTCACAACATCTCTGTGAACCACAATCTTGCAAAATTTGGCCGGACTTGATGAACACTGTGGAGGTGTAGATCATACCTTTCTCAGAAATTGAGCTGGACAGGTCAGGAGGTCTGGAGTGAAACAACTCGTACTTTTAAAAGTCATTCTTCGAAATGGAAAAGCCTGGAGTGGGGTCGGGAATGCCAGACTAAGGGCTTGCCCGCCATTTTTGAAGGGCTTCCATGTTGACCCAACTTAGGAAAAATCTGTCCCAATGTTTCAGCTGAAGGGCCTTCCAGCACCTTGAATCTGTCTGGATAACATCTCACATTCCAACTCCAGTGTTAAAACTCAGAGCACAAGGTGATATAGGAAACATAAACAGATGTTGCTGAAAAATCTCAGTAGGGCTGGTAGCATCGATGGAGAGAAATCAGAGTTAATGTTTCGGGTCCAACAACTGATAGTAGCTAGGAAAAGGCTGTTTTTTATGCAGAAGATAGGGTGGGCACAGGGGACAAGGAGTAAACAATTATTGGAGATAGAGGTGCTGACCACTCACAATGGGGTCTCCTCTACACTGGGGAAACAAGGAGAGACTGGGTGACTGCTTTGCAGAACACCTACGTTCTGTCTGCAAAAAAGACCCTTAGCTTCCAGTTGCCTGTCACTTCAATACACCAGGTTGTTTCATGACCAACATCTCTGTCTCAGGCTTACTGAAGTACTCCAGTGAAGCTCAGTGCAAGCTGGAAGAACACCACCTCATTTTCCACTTGGGAACTCTCCAATCTTCTGGACTCAATATCAAATTCAATAATTTCAGGGCTTGCAGCACCTTCTCCCTTGTCCTTACCCTAATCCCAACACACCAGGCCTTGTTAGTACATGGTCTGCTATTACACACAAACCGTTGTTAACCACTCATCGTCCTCATTAACAGTTATTCATTCTCCTAGGTTGGTTGGTATCCACTCCCTTGTCTGTCCAACTGTTCTTTTCTTTCTTTTTACTCTATCTTCACCGACTCCTTACTCCTCCTTCCACCCTACCTCCTGCATAAAAAACATTTTCCTAGCTACCATCAGTTCGGATTAAGGGTCACTGGATCCAAAATGTTAACTCTGATTTCTCTTCACAGATGTTGCCAGTCCTGTTGAGATTTTCAAGCAACTTCTGTTTTTTTTTTCTTTTGAGTATCCACAGTCCATAGAGTCATAGAGATGTGCAACATGGGAAACAGACCCTTCAGTCCAACCTGTCCATGCCAACCAGATATCCCAACCCAATCTAGTCCCACCTGCCAGCAACCGGCCCGCATCCCTCCAAACCCTTCCTATTCATATACCCATCCAAATGCCTCTTAAATGTTGCAATTGTACCAGCCTCCATCACTTCCTCTGGCAGCTCATTCCATACCCGTACCACCCTCTGCATGAAAAAGTTGTCCCTTAGGTCTCTTTTGTAACTTTTCCCTCTCACCCTAAACCTATGTCCTCTAGTTCTGGACTCCTTCACCCCAGGGAAAAGACTTTGTCGATTTATCCTATCCATGGCTCTCATAATTTTGTAAATCTCTATAAGGTCACCCCTCAGCCTCCGATGCTCCAGAGCAAACAACCCCGGCCTGTTCAGCCTCTCCCTATAGCTCAAGTCCTTCAACCCTGGCAACATGCTTGTAAATGTTTTGTGAACCCTTTCAAGTTTTACAACATTTTGTGATAGGAAGGAGACCAGAATTGCACGCAATATTCCAACAGTGGCCTAACCAATGCCCTGTACAGCCGTAACATGACCTCCCAACTCCTGTACTCAATACTCTGACCAATAAAAGAAAGCATACCACATGCCTTCTTCACTATTCTATCTACCTGTGACTCCACTTTCAAGGAGCTATGAACCTGCACTCCAAGGTCTCTTTGTTCAGCAACACTCCCTAGGACCTTACTATTAAGTGCATAAGTCCTGCTAAGATTTGCTTTCCCAAAATGCAGCACCTCGCATTTATGTGAATTAAACTCCATCTGCCACTTCTCAGCCCATTGGCCCATCTGGTCAAGATCCTGTTGTAATCTGAGGTAACCCTCTTCGCTGTCCTCTAAACCTCCAATTTTGGTGTCATCTGCAAACTTACTAACTGTACCTCTTAGACTCGCATCGAAATCATTTATGTAAACGACAAAAAGTAGAGGACCCAGCACCGATCCTTGTGGCACTCCACTGGTCACAGGCCTCCAGTCTGAAAAACAACCATCTACCATCACCTTCTGTCTTCTACCTTTGAGCCAGTTCTGTATCCAAATGGCTAGTTCTCCCTGTGTTCCATGAGATCTAACCTTGCTAATCAGTCTGTGCATCAGAAGTTCAATATTCAAAGCATATTTTAGAATTAAGATCTTCAGTTCCTGCTGTAGGCCATCTTAAATGAGGATAATAAATTGCTCTCTCTGTTTTCTCTGAGAATGCACTCCATTACCTATTGATGTAAATGCATTGTTTGACTGTAATGGTGTGGAAATTAAATGTTAGACAAGGAGCAGATGTTCCGGTAGATGAGTATAAATAATGACTGTGTAGTAACTGAGTCTCACAGGGATAAGATACAGGATATAAGATTTTGCACAAAAATTCTATGGGGTCGCTGGCAGTTACAAATGCTGTGAATCAACTGTGGGATCTCATGGGAAGTGAGCATGGCATATCCTACATTAATCGCTGCATTCTGTGAGGTTGGAAATGATGTTACTGGTTTCAAATTAAATGTCCCTGACGTTTTTCTTTTTCTGTTAGCAGATATTTTGTGAGATTTTATGCCTAAAACCTCATTGATTTAAATTTCTATTAAATTGAAGGCAAAAAAATGATGATGGAATTTGGGAATATTAAACAGTGGAGACACTCGGAGTAAACTGGGAAGGATAGTAATTGCATTCAGACTCTGGTCAACGTGAAAACTCCTATTTTTTAATATTCTTTCTTTGTTGTGGGTGCTGTTGATTAGTACAGAATTTATTGCCTACACCTAATCACAGTTGAAAATGTGATGTTTCGCTGCCTTCATGATGGTACTCCATGGTGCTGTTAGGGAGAGAGCTCCAGGTTCTCGATCACACAACATGAAGGAAGAACCATATAGTTTCAGACCAGGGTGTTCTGTTGCTTGGAAGGAAACTCACAAGTGGTGGTGTTCCCTTGCACCTTCTGCCCTCATCCTTTCAGGCCGACAGAGTTGTAAGTTTGGAAGGTGTTATCGAAAGAGCCTTGGCAATTTACTGCAGTGTATTTTATTGATGGTATGTATTATTTGTGAGTGGTGGAGATTGTGAATTTTGAAGCTGGTGATTGGTGCTAATCAAGCAGCAATCAATCCAGTTAACTGCACGAAATACGGATCCACTGTTTTCTATTTGCCTTCTATTTTTATAAATGAACACTGTCCTTTCATCAGATGTATAAAGCAAGAAGCAAAACTTCAATCACTGATAGGTGTAGTCTGTAGGCCACCAAATAATAACATCACATTGGAGCGGGCAATAAACAAAGAAATAACTAAGGTCCGTAAAAATGATGCTGCAATTATCGTGGGGGATGTTAATCTACATGTCAACTGGTCGAAGCAGGTAGGGCAGGGTAGCCTTGAGAAGGGGTTCGTTGAGTGTATCTGCAATAGCTTTCTTGAACAGTATGTAATGGAACCGAGGAGGAAGCAATCTATCCTAGATCTGGTCCTGTGTAATGAGATAGGAATAATTAATGAGGAGAAAGTGAGGACTGCAGATGCTGGAGATCAGAGGTGAGAGTGTGGCGCTGGAAAAACACAGCAGGTCAGGCAACATCTGAGGAGCAGGAGAATCGACGTTTCGGGCATAAGCCCTTCATCAGGAATAATTAATGACCTCATAGTCAAGGATCCTCTTGGAAGGAGCAATCAGAGTATGGTTGAATTTAGAATTCAGACGGAGAGTGTGAAGGTAAAAAAACAATACAAGTGTCCTGTGCTTAAACTGGGGAGACTACAATAAGATGAGGGAGGACTTGGTGAAAGTAGACCGGAAACAAAATTTTTATGGTGGGATAGTTGATCAGCAGTGGAGGACTTTCAAAGCAATTTTTCAAATTCCTCAGCAAAAGTATATTCCAGTGAAAAGGGAGGACTGTAGGAAAAGGGGTCGTCTGCCATAGATGTCTAAGGAAATAAGGGAAGCTATCAAATTGAAAGAGAAGGCATACAAAATTGCCAAGATCAGCGGGAAACTAGAAGATTGGGAAAACTTTAAAGGTCAACAGGAAGCCACAAAAAGAGCGATAAAGAAAAGTAAGATAGAACATGAGAAAAAAACTAGCACAGAACATAAAGAGAGATAGCAAAGTTTTCTACAAATATATAAAACAACAAAGAGTGGCTAAAGTAAACATTGATCTTTTAGAGGACGAGAAGGGGCATTTAGTTATGGGATATGAGGAAATGGCTAAGGCATTGAATAGGTATGTTGTGTTGGCCTTCACAGTGGAAGCACTAATAACATGCCAGTAATTGACAAAGAGACAAAGGTAGGTGAGGGCCTGGAAAAAATCATTATTACGGAAGAGGTAGTGTTGGGCAAACTAATGGAGCTAAAGGTAGACATGTCTCCTGGCCCTGATGGAATGCATTCCAGAGTACTAAAAGAGATGGCAGGAGAACTAGCAAGTGCACTTGTGGTAATTTTGCAAAATTCACTAGACTCTGGAGCAATACCAGCAGATTGGAAAACAGCAAATATGACACCACTGTTTAAAAAGGGAGGTAGACAAAAGATGGGGAATTATCAGTTAGCTTAATCTCTGTAGTGGGGTAGATGTTTGAGTCTGTTACCAAGGAAGAAATAGCAAGGCATCGCGATAGAAATTGTCCCGTTGGGCAGACACAGTATTGGGTTCATGATGGGCAGGTCATGCTCAACTACTCTTTTGGAACTCTACGAAGACAGTATGAGCAAGGTGGACAATGGGGACCCCAGTGGATGTGGTATACCTAGATTTCCAAAAGGCCTTCAGCAAGGTGTTGCACAAGAGGATGCTACATAAGATAAAGATGCATGGCGTTATGGGTAAAGTATTAGCATGGATAGAGGATTGGTTGACTAACAGAAAGCAAAGAGTGGGGATAAATGAGTGCTATTCTGATTGGCAATCAGCAACTAGTCGTACGCCTCAGGGATCAGTGTTGGGACCGCAATTATTCACAATTTACCGAGATGATTTGGAGTTGGGGACCACATGAGTGGCAGAGCAAAGTGTGCAGAGGGCTATGAAACGCTGCAGAGGAACATAGATACTTTAAGTGAGTGGGCAAAGGTCTGGCAGATGGAATACAATATTAATAATTGTGAAGTCATCTATTTTGGTAGGAATAGCAGTAAAAAGGATTATTACTTGAACAGTAAAAGGGTGCAGCATGCTGCTGTGCAGAGGGACCTGGGTGTCCTTGTGCATGAGTCACAGAGGGTTGGTCTGCAGGTACAACAAGTAGTTAGGAAGGCAGATGGAATTTTGATCTTCATTGCTAAAGGGATTGAGTTTAAAACCAGGGAGGTTATGTTGCAGCTGTACAGGGTGCAGGTGAGGCCACACCTGGAGTACTGTGTGCAGCTTTGGTCTCGCACTGGAAGTGGTGCAGGGGAGATTCACTAGGTTGATTTCAGAGTTGATGGGCTTGGTTTATGAGGATAGACTGAGTAGACTGGGTTTATATTCATTGGAATTTAGAAGAATTGAGTGGGGCGGGGGGATCTTAGAGAAATATATACAATTATGAAGGGAATAGATAAGATAGAAGTAGAGAGGATGTTTCCACTGGTGGGTGAAAGTTGGACAAGAGGGCATAGCCTCAAAATTAGGAGGAGCAGATTTAGGACTGAATTGAGGAGGATTGTAAATCTATGGAACTCCTTGCCCAGTGAAGGATTTGACACAACTTCAGTAAATATTTTTAAAGCGAGGATAGATTTTTTTTGAACAGTAAAGGAATTAAGGGATACGATGAGAGGGCGGGTAAGTGGAGCTGAGTCCACAAAGAGATCAGCCATTATCGTATTGAATGGTGGAGCAGGCTCAAGGGGCCAGATGGCCTACTCCTGAGGCTACGGCTATGGGGCTACTAACAATTTTGTACCTGTTCTTAAAATAACATGGAAACGTTTGATTAAAAAGGAGTCATGTTAAATTTTTAGCACACCTAATGCTAAAAAGGCTTCATGTGCTGCATCTTTTCCTTGTTCCCTGTTCATTCCCCTTCACGTTGCATTTAGCCTCATAGTTGTCTATATTCAAGCACACAGCCTTGGCCTCAGTCACCATGGTTCAAAGATCCCTGACTCTCAAAGTTATCTGTAACCAATGAGTTGGCTGCTTGTGAGAGATGAACAATTCTTAGCAATTACAGAGTCTCTCATCTTTGGGATATTGAACAAGGCTGCTCATCTTTGGCTGTGATAACTAGGTCTGACAGGGAAAATTAGTAGATATTTTAATAATGCAAATGAACACGTATTTGCAAATTTGAAAGCGTGTATACTCATGTATAGTTTGAGTTTTGAAGACTGTTTCTCATGCTGAAATTAGAGGGACGTCTTACACACGAGGTATTGTTTTTGAGGGGATGAATTTCATGCTTGGCATGAGTCAAAAAATGGACAAACAAGAGCCAGATCTCAATATAAAATAATAAACAACAAAAGGAAAAAGAATTATGGCCATTATTGAATATTTATCAAGAAAATAACTGTCTCCATTCTGCCTGCTATGGTAGAACAGTACTGTCATACCGTATTCCAGTTACCAGTACAGTAAAGTGCATGTAGGTCTACACATATGTACAAACGTTAATAGGCATACCAGCAGCTGGTCAGGCCATTTACCAGGGGTATTTATACAACACACAATTCATGAAATAAGAACAGAGGAGCAGTAAAAACAAAATAAAACGACTGATAATATTTTATTACAGAAAGGCCACATGAAATTGTTAACACTAGACGATAAACATTTACGTCAAAAAACTAATATTCACAGCAAAAACCTCTTCTCACCGTATATCACAAATATTATGGGATAGCTGCTTAAAACAAAAGTATATGTAAAAGTCTATTGGAATCCTTCAAATTCCCTGTCCTCATCAGTTGCACCGCTGAATAATTCATTCCAGTTGTCTGGGGGGTCAAGCAAATCATCATATGGATCATTTTCATCTGCACTCTCAAGAGGATCATCAATTGATTTGACATCCCTTCCACCTGACCATAAATAGACATCATCTGTACCATCTAAGGCTTTAGAAATTCCACATTTTTAAAGGCTTTAACAATTATTTCAGTTTTCATCTCCTTCCAGGACTCAACAATCCACTCACAGACAGTTGCAACTAATGGAGCACGTATGTTGCTACCCTTTGTGAAGCTTTTCTCCCCTTCTTGCATCCAATCATCCCATTTCTTCCGTGCTAAGTCCTGAAAAGGTTTATTGATGCTAACATCCAGTGGCTGCACCATGCTGGTAAGGCCTCCAGGAATCATTGCAATGTCAGTATTTTTGGCTCGAAGTTCACTGATAACACTCTTCACCCTGTATGACCTGAGCCTATCCCAAACCAGTAAGTTTTTGTTTTCCTTTCTAAGTCACGTATTCAAGACCTCTCTAATGCAAGTCTTGCAGCCACCTTCATCCATCCACCCTTTCTCATGGGCAAAGACAACAATACCTTTCAGAAATTTCTGTCTGGGCAGAGTTTTCTGCTTAAAAATCACCACAGGCTTTAACTTTGTTCCATCGGCCATAGAACCAAATACCACAGTGAATCGACTCCTTTCATGGCCAGTAGTCTTAACCAAACTGTTTTTGCTCCAATCTTCACCACAGTTCTGTTCCCGGCATATCAAAATTCATTGGGGCTTTGTCCATATTGCCGACGCGTGGGAGCCTGCGCCTGTTTTTCTTCCGACTTCTGACTACAAAGTGATGGAACTCGATTAACTTGTCATCAAGTTCTGCTGGCAGGCGTCGGGCAATCTTGGTTTTCTGTCTCAGCACGAGATCATATGTCTTCATGAACCTACTGCCCCATCCAGCACTGTCTTTGAAATCACTGAATCCATCTATTTTTGCTTCACTTTTGCCGCGTATTCTAATATATTTTCGAGTATATGCTTTCGTTCTGCCGACACTGATTAACCCAGTCAGCAATCTTTTCTTCTGGTTGTGGCCACTTGTTCAGTTTTCCTCAGTTTACATACTTCTGTTTTGGCATAGCCTTTAACTGTGTGGCTTTTTCCTCCAATCTCAAACAGGTTTTTCAGAAAGACAGGACTCCCTTGCAGCTACGCTATTGTTGTTCTTCTTGGCAATTTCAATAACGTTTAATTTAAACTATGCTGTATACTTGCTTCTTCATGATGCTATTTTGTCAGAAAGATTTGGGGGAGTTTTACAATACGTTCAGAGCACAACTGTATGCACCACCTATTTCTAAGAAACTGAGGCAACAGCGGAAACTCAAGGTCAAGGGCTGCCATAACATACCGTAACTATTTGCATGCATGGCTCAAATATATGTATGTAAATATTACATAAATAAATATATACAGTACATATGTATGCATACACATATAGTATATATGTAGTTATCAACATTCAATTTAACAATTTGAAAATTGTGTTGCACAAATATATATTGGTACGTGTAACGTGATGATGCAGCTATTGCATTTAAATCAAAAATGTGCAAATCATACCCTTTAAGGCTGCAAATATGGTCAGGAAGAGACCCCTGAAAAGCTAGGGTTGACTTATACCTGAGTTATATGAAAAATGCCAGATTTCTTGGCCAAAATAAGGAGTCGACTTATACATGAGATTGACCTATACACACTTATATATTGTATTATAAACACCTTTTAATGTCTTTAA
The DNA here is from genome assembly GCF_004010195.1 of Chiloscyllium plagiosum. Lineage (NCBI taxonomy): Eukaryota > Metazoa > Chordata > Chondrichthyes > Orectolobiformes > Hemiscylliidae > Chiloscyllium > Chiloscyllium plagiosum. Next base: position 10,892,566 of record NC_057738.1, on the reverse strand, counting down.
AGACTTGTTCAGATGTCCTGGATGTCTTCAAGCCTAGAGGGCCCAAGCCTACTGTGAGCATTCTGCCCAGGTATAGCCTCACCCTCCTTGGCTTGAACTGTTGCAGGATTCAGGATCTTGGTCATGGGGGAGGTGGAGGAGCTAGGAACCTCTGGAATGTCTATAATGATAAGCTTCCGGGCGGTGAGTCTGTCACTGCTGCTCGTTATGGGACCCTGCTGAACTACTGACCCTGTGAAAGGAAGGGGGCAGCTAGAGAGAGGCTGATGTCCCTTGTTCCCCTCATTCCTTGCCATTAGTGCTAAGCACCTTTGGCTAAGTGACGAAATGTAGGTTGTGTGCACTTTCTATAGATACTGTATGTGCTAGATCTGGCTCACCACTGCAGCCACTAGGCTGTACATGGAAACACCCAGACCCAGGAATTTCAGCACCAGCACAGTGCTGTAAACATTGGTGGACTCCTCCATCCTTCTATCCAGCTACCTCTTACAATTCCTGCACCTGCCTTTGAAGTTGGATGAATTAATTAATGGCGATGGACAGAGATCCATCTTTTACCTGGGTTCTGAGCATTTGCTTGGCTTCTGTCAGTCCTGTCTGTGTCAGCAATCTGAGGTCTTTCTTCCTCAACCAGCCATGTGTCAGTAATGTGCTCGCCTAGAACGAGAGCTTATCAAAGTGTAAGTCACTCAGCTCAAGGGTACAGGCCTTTGAGTGGCTTCCTCCTCAGAAATGGCAGTAGGGCTGAGGGTCTGCAATGCTGGTCTTTTCCTGGTGTCGGTTCTCTGGTCACTGTCAGTGCTTGCAAGAGAAAAGAGACGGAATTAACTGTTAAAGATGCATAACAGCCTGGCTTGATCAAAAATGAGTTAGCACTAGTGGCGAAAGTGAGGTCTGCAGATGCTGGAGATCAAAGTTGAAACTTTATTGCTGGAACAGCACAGCAGGTCAGGCAGCATCCAGGGAACAGGAGATTCGACGTTTCGGGCACAGGCCCTTCTTCAGGAATGAGCAGAGAGTGTTCAGCAGGAGAAGATAAAAGGTAGGGAGGAGGGACTTGGAGGAGGGGAGTTGGAAATGTCTTCTTCTTGACCTCTCCGCCTCCACCCTACTCCGACCTATCACCCTCACCTTGACCTCTTTCCACCTATCACATTTCCAACGCCCCTCCTCCAAGTCCCTCCTCCCTACCTTTTATCTTCTCCTGCTGAACACTCTCTGCTCATTCCTGAAGAAGGGCCTGTGCCCGAAACGTCGAATCTCCTGTTCCCTGGATGCTGCCTGACCTGCTGTGCTGTTCCAGCAATAAAGTTTCAACTTTGATATCCAAATGAATCCAACAAGAACTGGACCAAGCATATGTGGTACTCATAATCTTCTTCATCCTAAGTATACGCATGATTTTACTACAACTGCTAAGTATTTCATCAGTAATATTTTCAGCAACATAACACAAAACATCGCAGATAAGAAAAACTGCAGCATATTAACATGCCAAATTTCCCCTAAAGTAAATGCATTAAAATTCCATCAAATTTGACAATATTGTTATGTATTTGGCTTTAAGGGGTTAACACGTAGGGGGTTCCATACAACAGCCAAGCAGGGTGAGATCAATAGTTGTGATGTTGAGAAGATATGCTCTTCTTCATTAGGGTAAATAAAACCACAGAAAGTAGACAAAATCAAACACAAAATATTGCTGAGGAAAGGAGTGAACAAAGACAGAAATGGGAACTATTTAAATGTAAATCTATGATTCGCTCCAGTAATAATATCTAACAATATTCAATATCTAGGATCATACCAAAAGAGTACTTTGAAGTATTAAAGGGATTTTCTGCTATCATCATAAGGCACAGAATTTATAGCAAAAGATCATAGAGTTGCGCAACTGATATGATATATTTTGAACAAACCTAGATTGCTATTAAGTCTTCCATCTTTTAGAATGGGTTGCCATTAATATAAAAATCCCAGAATTTCTTTCAAGTCACATTCCTGAGATAACTTAAAGTTTTATAAACAATGCATCAAAAGTGTGAGCGAGAGTCTGTCTGTATCCCAATCTTGAATCTATTTCCAAAGTAGGAATTTATAAAATGTGATGTGGACTGACTGCCTACTGGTTGTGTGCTTTTTGAATAAAATAGAGTGTATCTGCAAATACAATTCTGCAAATGCAAATTCACCCCAGAGACTTGCATGTGTGTGTGAAGGAGAGAGAGTGTGTGGGGGTGACAGTGTGAGTGTGTGCGTGTGAGTGTGCATGTGAGTGTGTGTGTGCATGCACGTAAGTGTGTGTGCTTGGTAGATTGTGTTTGTGAGCGTGGTGGCATATAAGCCTGTGACAGGGTGTGTGCGTGGATGAGAGTGTGCAGATTGTATGTGTGTGTGTGTCTGAGAGATAGCGTGTGTATGAGAGAGGGTCTGCCTAACTGTGTGAGCATGAAAGAGTGTGTGTATGTGTGCTTGTAATCCTGCCCCACTAGTTACCTGATGAAAGAGCAATGCTTCAAAAGCTAGTACTTCCAAATAAACTTGGTGGACTATAACCTGGTGTTGTGTGATTTTTAACTATGTCCACCCCAGTCCAAAACCGACACCTCCACATCATGGCATACAATAGTGACATTGTAGTCTGTGAGCCAAGGTGAGTGTTTGCCCTGTGAGTATGAGAGGTCACAGGGAGAAGTGGTGGCACCTATCCTGATGAAATGCAGAGCATTATTGAAATCTTTCCTGCACTGCTGGGCACCCCAGTTCACCCAGGACACAGCACTGATCCAGGCTGCAATCTGTATCCAATTGGCTATGTCCTTCAGTGGCCACCAACTTAGAAAAAAAACTGTCCTCTTCACTCCAACACCTCATCCAACACCACACAATGGGAAGGGGATTGAGCCTTTCTTTCCTCTGAGCCATGTTCTCAGTGATGTTGGCTGAGTGGGACGTCCAGTCTCGTGTTTGTTACATCTGAATTATGTGCAGCTGAGCTTTGAATGTGACATCAGAGGGGTGAAACCCAAAAGGTCTCAGCACTTCTGCCTCATCAGCCACGCAATTCCCCAAGAAAGAACCTGTTCGCAAATTGGTGAGGTGATGAGTGGAAGATTATGTGAGAAAATGTGTTTAAAATGATGCTCCAAACCAGGGCTGACGCAATGAGACTAACTCGACAAAACACTTTACCTACAAATGGGAAAATTCCGTCCATTTCTTAGAAACAACTGCTCTTTGTAGTTTGCACAGATATAATTACCTCATGGTTCTCCATTGCCAGAAAGCAGTTCCCATCAATGCATTGTCTAGGTCATGGTCAGTTGGCTTTGCTCCCTCCTTTGCTATAATGATTCCAATCCCAAATCATTGATCAATCTACGTGACCCTGGGATATGTCTAATACCGATCCATGCAGAATCATGCAGAGTTTGGATTTCTTCAATGTTTTTGGATTTCTTCAATCTTATTTATCTTTTTCATCATACAAAGATCCCTTAAATAACTTGCACACATCAGGACTGAATGAACAGACGTTTGTTAAATTTGATATATTTGTGGCAATGCCAAAGATTTGTCCTCAGAAATCCAAGAACTCTGTTTGCTTTAGATGTAATCTGCTAAATGTGGAAATCCAACTGATGATTGCTATTAAGCTGGAACTCCAGACATAGTTGCTTGTCTACCTGTCAGAGATTTGGATTATTCAACTTAAACCTATCTGTTAGTCAAGCTTTTTTGTTGTCGGTGCACTTGGCAAAGCCTTTTTCAGCTTTGAATGCCCACTCCCATCATCCCTGCTGTTTTTACACTTCCAAACAATCATCTCACAGTTAATTGACATGATGTTAATTCTTTCCTGATACTTAAGCCACTTACCCACCCATTAGTGGTCTTTGGGAAAGCACAGCACATCAGGCGGCATAAGCTCTTCATCAGGAATGTGGGTGAGGGGTGGGAGGGGTGATGGTGGTGGGGGAAAGGGGGCTGAGAGATAAATAGGAGGGTGGGGGTGGGGGTGTTGGTTTGGGGTGGGGGTGTTGGGAAAGTAGCTGGGAAGGCGATAGGTAGATTCCAGTGGGGGTTGATGGTGATAGGTCGGAGCAGAGAGTGGATCTGATAGGTGGGGAGGAAGATGGACAGGTGGGACAGTTCAAGAGGGTGGAGCCGAGTTGGAGGTTTGGTACTGGGATGAGGTGGGGGCATGGGGGGGGGGAATGAGGAGACTGGTGAAGTCGATGTTGATGCCGTGTGGTTGAAGGGTCCCAAGGCGGAAGATAAGGCATTCTTCCTCCAGGCGTTGGATGGCTTGGAGTTGTCAGTGGAGGAGGCCCAGGACTTGCATGTCCATGATGGAGTGGGAGGTGATGTTGACATGGTCGGCCACAGGGCGGTGGGGTTGTTGGTGCGTGTATTCTCTGAAATATTCCACAAGGCCGCGTCCTATCTCCCCGATGTAGAGGCAACCACATCGAGAGTGACAGATACAGTAGGTGAGGCGTTTGGATGTGCAGGAAAATCTCTGCCAGATGTGGAAGGATCCTTTGGGCCCTTGGACAAGGTGAGGGGGAGGTGTGGACGCAGGTTTTACACTTCTTATGGTAGCAAGGAAAAGTGCCAGGAGTAGAGGCTGGGTTGGTGGATGGTGTGGACCTAATGAGGGAATTGTTGGGGGAATGGTCTCTGTGGAATGCCAATAGGAGTGGGGAGGGAAATATATCTCTGGTGGTGGGGTTTGATCGTAGGTGGTGCAAATGGCGCTATATCTAGAGATTGGGGTTGTGAAAGGTGAGGACCACGAGGGTTCTATCCTTGATGTGGTTGGAGGGATGGGGTTCAAGGGCGGAGGTGCAGGAAGTGAAGGAGATGTGCTGGAGGGCATTGTTGATCACATGGGAGGGGAAATTGTGGTCCTTGAAGTAGGAGGCCATCTGGGATGTGGAATTACTACTCCTGGGAGCAGATAAAACGGAGATGGAAGAATTGGGAGTAAAGGGTCACGTTTTTACGGGAGAGTGGTTGAGATGAGGTGTAGTCCAGGCAGCTGTGGGGGGTCGGTGGGTTTGAAATAGATGTCCGTGTTGAGTCAGTTGTCGGAGATGGAGATGCAGAGGTCCAGGAAGGGGAGGGAGCTATCCAATTACAGGAGGTGGTGGTGGGAGAAGGTGTAGTCATCCTGCTTGTGACTTGTTGGGAAGCTCATTTATGTAAATCAAGAAGAGTAAATGCAAGCAAAAGAGTGGATATTCCAGAGAGAACGTCTCAAGGAGAGAATGTTACCCCAGCACACAGCACTTTTTATCTTTTGTTGGTATGGTAGTGCTAATCCAATTTAGTAATGAAGTTTAGATTAGAACTGTACATAAGAGCATAAGAACATAAAAACCAGGAGCAGGAGTAGGTCATCTGGCCCCTTGAGCCTGCTCTGCCATTCAATAAGATCTTTTCGTAGCCTCAGCTCCACCTACCCACCCACTCACCATCACCCTTAATTCCTTTACTGTTCGAAAAATCATCTATCTTAGCTGTTGGATAACTAATCCTCTATCCATTCTAATACATTGCCTGTAACGCCTTGCATCTTTATCATATGCAGCAGCCTTTTGTGCGACACCTTGTCAAATACTTTTTGGAAATCTAGATACATCACATCTACTGGGTCCCCATTATCCACTATGCTTGTAATGTCATCATAGAATTCCAGACATTACAAGCCCTGCATGAACCCATGCTGTGTCTGCCCAACTGGACAATTTCTATCGAGATAGCTTGCTATTTCTTCATTGATAATTGGCTCAAGCATTTTCCCCAACACAGAAGTTAAGCTGACTCGAACTTTTGTCTCCCTCCCTTTTTAAACAGTGTCACATTTGCTGTTTTCCAGTCTGCTGGAACTGCTGCAGAGTCCAGCGAATTTTGGAAAATTACCACAAGTGTATTTTCTATTTTTCCCAGGATACATTCCATCAGAACCAGGAGACGTGTCTACCCTTAGCTCCATTAGCTTGCCCAACACTACCTCTTCCGTAATAATGATTGTTTCCAGGCCCTCACCTACCTTTGTCTCTTTGTCAATTACTGGCATGTTATTAGTCTCCTCCCCTGTGAAGACCGATACAAACTACCTGTCAATGCATCAGTCATTTCCTCATATCCCATAACCAAATCCCCTTCTCATCCTCTAAAGGACTAATGTTTACTTTAGCCACTCTTTTCCATTTTATATATTTATAGAAACTTGTACTATCTGTCTTTATATTCTGAACTAGCTTTAGTTTTCATTTTGCATTTTACTTTTCTTTATAGCTCTTATCGTGGCTTTCTGAGGACTTTTAGAGTTTTCCCAACCTTCTAGTTTCCCGCTGATCTTGGCCACTTTGTATGCCTTCTCTTTCAATTTGATAGCCTCCCTCATTTCCTTAGACACCTACAACAGATTACCCCTTTTCCTACAGTCCTTCCTTTTCACTGGAATATACTTTCGCTGAACACTTTGAAAAATTGCTTTGAAAGTCCTCCACTGTTTGTCAACTGTCCCAACATAAAGTTTTTGCTTCCAGTCTACTTTAGTGAATTCCTCCCTCATCCTGCTGTAGTCCCCTTTGTTTAAGCACAGGACCCTGGTATTGGATTTTATCTTTGCACTCTCCGTCTGTATTCCAAATTCAACCAGACTGTGATCGCTCCTTCCAAGAGGATCCGTAACTATGAGGTCATTAATTATTCCTGTCTCAGAGGACCAGATCTGGAATAGTTTGCTCCCTCGTCAGTTCCATTACATACTGTTCCAGAAAACTTCCATGAATATACTCAACGAACCTCTCCTCAAGGCTACCCTGGCTGAGATGGTTCAAACAATTGACATGCAGATTAAAATCCCCCATGACAATTGCTGTACCATTTTTACAGAAATTAGTTATTTCTTTGTATATTGCCCGCCCCAATGTGATATTATTATTTGGTGGCCTATAGACTACGCCTATCAGTGACTTTTACTTCTTAGAATTGCTAATTTCCACCAAAATGGATTCAACCTTATTCTCCATATAACCTGTATCATCTCTCACCACCGGCCTGATGAAGTCCTTAACTATCACAGCTATACCACCTCCCTTACTTTCCGAATAGTCTGATATCCCTGGATATTTAACTCCCAGTCATGACCATTCTGTAACCACATCTCTGTAATGGCTACTAAATCATATTCATTTGCGATGATTTGTGCCATTGACTCCTCTGACTTGTTACAAGTATTCATGTAAAGTGCCCTTATGCTTGTGTTTGTACCCTCTTTATGAATTCCATGAGGAATTTTTAAAAGGCTTTGGAGAAAGCTTTGAGACACCTATTTTCAGAGAGTCATAACAGTATCTGGACTTCATCATGTCTCTAGTTCCCCTTTTCATTTGCAAGCCAATAGCAAAACCAAGAGAGCAGTGAAGTTCCTGATGCCAAAGAATATTGATAGGAAATTCGGATTTACTGTATTACAAATCAGCACCTGGATACAATGGATATTCCTGGGCAGACTTCCTCAGGGAGACAAGAGTAAAAATACAAAGCATTTCTCAGCTGCAAAACCTCAGACCAAATGTTATATCACAAGAACAGAAGACATTATAAGCAATTGAGAATTAATATAAGCAAAACAGACGAATTGATATAATTCCATATACAATGTGAATACTTCCAACTTTGGTGTCACACCACAAGGCATAGATCAGAGATAGGAAGTCAGAAGGCATAATCCTCAAACTCTTACATTATTCAACCTCTGGTGTGGATATTGAGAATAAACAGAAAAACATTCATAACACTTGAGGCTGCAAGAATGAACAAGCAAGACTATCACAAACTTTGGGATACTGACAAAATAATATACTGACTAAATTGCAAAGTAATTATCATGTTAATAAATGGCTTCCACCTTTGATCAATGGTGACGAGGAAAAAGTCAGATGAACTGTAAGTGTACCACAGAGGCTCAAACTCTGAGATTTGGAGTATGGGGCAGGGCAAGGTGAACATGCAAATAGTTTAAAGAAATAGATAATGTTGATATAAAAGTTGCAACTAATGTGGGGAGAGATGTAATATAATGAGAGTAGACATAGTAATGATAACATAATGCAACAGTGACATCAGTGATCATGTGAAAAAAATAGGAAAGTAAGGATGGAAGTTTGCTTCAGTGAGAGATTGACTTAAAATAATAGTGTAAAGAAACAGGTTTACTGAAATCTACCAGAAACAGACAGTGTTCACTTTCAGGGAAGGAGAAAATATTATAGGCTACACTACTAGAAAAAGCAAGGACAGCCATTTGGATACAAAATTGGATCGAAGTTAGAAGACAGAGGATGGTGCTGGAGGGTTCATACAAAATATTTGGGTATGAGCATAAGGGGTACAGTTCGTATGTTTGCAGATGACACCAAAATTGGAGGTGTAGTGGACAGTGAAGAAGGTTACTTCTGATTATACAGGATCTCTATCAGATGGGCCAATGGGCTGAGGAGTGGCAGATGAAGTTTAATTTAGATAAATGCGAGGTGCTGCATTTTGAGAAAGCAAATCTTAGCAGGATTTATACACTGAATGGTAAGACCCAGGGAGTGTTACTGAACAAAGAGACCTTGGGGTGCAGGTTCATAGCTCCTTGAAAGTAGAGTCACAGGTAGATAGGATAGTGAAGGTAGTGTATGTTATGCTTTCCTTCATTGGTCAGATTATTGAGTATAGGAATTGGGAGGCCATGTTCTGGCTGTACAGGACATTAGTTAGGCCACTTTTGGAATATTGCGTGCAATTCTGGTCTCATTCCTATTGGAAGGATGTTGTGAAACCTGAAAGGGTTCAGAGAAGATTTACAAGGATGTTGCCAGGGTTGGAGAATTTGAGCTAAAGAGAGAGGCTGAACAGGCTGGGGCTGTTTCCCTGTAGCATCAGAGACTGAGGGTGACCTTATAGAGGTTTATAAAATTATGAGGGGCATGGATAGGATAAATAGACAAAGTCTTTTCCCTGGAATGGGGGAGTCCAGAATTAGAGGGCATACATTTAGGGCGAAAGGGTGACGGTATAAAAGGGACCTAAGGGGCAACGTTTTCACTCATAGAGTGGTACATGTATAAACTGAGCTGCCAGAGGAGGTGGTGGAGGCTAGTACAATTACAGCATTTAAAAGGCATCTGGATGGGTATATGAATAGGAAGGGTTTAGAGGGATATGGGCCGGACTGCAAAAGATATCAAGTTTCATTAGGGGTTTGCTGACGTACCATTCCCCCCTTCTCCTTCCAGCAGTTTGCCCTGCTCTGTTTCATCTCTACTCATTTGCCACCATGTTGTAACCCAAGGTAAATGCATGTCCTTGCAGCTATATCTGAGAACAAATGGTTTGTGAAGAATCCCTGAACCATTCCCTGTCGATTTATGTAATTTTGAAGAACTCTGGAAACCGCCCAAAGACATGACAGTAGCCCAGAGAAATCAACAAATCAACTACTCATCGGGAAGTAATAGTTGCTCCCTTTTAAATTGTGCTGATGAACTTCCTTCTTTCTCCTGAACATGGGTACATTTAAAAGGTAGTGCTAACTGTAAGAATGAATTCCGAAATAGCAGCAGTGTTACATGCTGACTGATGCTGTGATCTGGCTACTCTGCAAAACTGTGACCTTAACACTCCTTGTACTAATGCCATCACCCAATTTGCCTCCACTGTAGTGTAAACACTTCCAGTTGTGCATGCTTATATCGCAAACATCACCTTAGAGGCAGACCACAGTTCAGTGCCCACCATTTTAACTCCCTTAAGTGGACAATCTTTTGTCATTACAAACTAACTACTATTTTTTAGCCATATCAAAGACAACTAATCCTTCAATAGCCTCTTAAAACGTGTCGGTGAAACTGTGAACTGTCTTCTGATGAGAGACGTGATTAAACCTTTGGGAAGTGTCAACAGCAAAGCCTATTGGAAGTAGAAGAAGCAATGGCTCCCTGTTTTATTTCTGAGCTATCTCAGTTGACCTGTTGCCATATCCCAGCAGTGTGTCTCTGCTTTCTCTGCAGTTTGTTTTTCTTTCATGTTTAAAGTGCTGGTGATTTAAATTCCCTCAGATCATGAGACTTAAACAGACTTTACACATCTTTCAGGAGCACTTCTTCTTCCTCCATGAAGTATTTATTTCCACACTGCAGATAAACAACAATGGAACAGCCAAAATGGTATTTACTTGCATTGTGCACTCACTTAAATGGCTCTGTTGAATTGTATGTGTGATTCAGCCCTGGCTTCTTCTCCACCATTAAAAATGTAAGCAAGGACGGGACAGTCCCATTCACATCCCTCCTGTTACTTTTAAAAGCATCTGAGGCAGCTCGGCTCTGTGAAAAGCCATCTATTTATACATTGCCCTGGTTTAGGTTCATTAAGCTCAATCATTTCCACTTTACTGTTAAGTGCAGTTTTCCATCACTTCATTTAAATATTATTAAAACCAAATCTCAACTAACTTTCTATCAAACTGGATGTGTTTGGGTGTCGTGTTTCCTTCATGCAAAAAAAGTGACAGGGGAGATACAAGGAATGGTAGAACTCTTGAAGTGTCCAAAACCTTGTTGTCCTTTTTGTTTTATTTTCTGGCCTCAGATAACTTGGAATTTAAAAAAAAATGAAAATACTTTGAACAAACTCAAGTATCTGAACATATGGAATCTTAATGAAGCCAACTACCTGGAGTCATCGTGCATGGTGCCTAAGGACTGAATCTTACCAGAAAGCAGCTCGGCGAGGTGTAATGGGCTTTATCTTACAATCATCCCAAGCTCACTTTGTTGACTATGTGCACATGCTTATGATGTTGGTCTCTTATGCTGCGAGCTGGATTTGCCAAATCAACATCAGCAGCAATACTCACTACTACCGGGATATCCCAGGATTTCTAATGCCGTCTCTATCTTTGAAGTCTAGGGATACATCCAGTTAAGGATTGTCAGACTACATTAGCCTTTCACCATCTATGTAGGAGAGCAGCTCCCCCAAACCATTGCCTCGCACAGCATGATTACCACTTCCTTGCATGTACATTGCACATTCCTACTCCAATCATGATATAAGCACCAGGCCACGCAGCTGACCTGTCCTTAATCATCTTCCCTCTTACTACTCTCTAAGACACTGCCACCCTTTCCCCATTGCACACCCCCTTATCACTATTCAATGTGGTACCATTATATCCAGGGCAGCTTTCAAACAGTTCAAACTAGTCACCTTTATTCATCAACACCAAAGGTAAATATAAATCAACCAGTCAGAAGCTGCATTTGTTTCTTGGAACAGAAATAAACTGCTTACAGGTTAAGCAGTGACAATTTTTCAGTCAGCAAATGATCACTGCAGCCAGCTCTACTGTCAATTCAGTCTTGGCTGTCTTGGGTTCTATCATGCAGAAGGTGGTGTTCCTCCTGCTCAATGCCCTCATCTTCCTCAGAAAACTGCTCCCAACTCAACAGCATCATCACATCTCCTTGTTGCTTGCTCCAGTTGAGCATGGCATAGCATTCTGGGATTAAGCAGCATGTTCTGTCTGGAGCGTATAGCCCCCCTCCCCTGCACAAGCGGTGCAATTTCACCTTCAAGAAACCTGGTCAAAAATTGGGCAACATTATATCTCTGACATTCTTCAATCAGAAGATTGCATTACGGACACAAGAGGTAGACCTTGTCTTCTAGTAAACATCTTTGGCAAGCACCTGGCACCTCAAATGCGGCTAGACTAAGAGAATTCTAAAGGGTATAGGTATTATTGCAGTTCTCACAGTACCAGATATAACCACCTGATTACAGATGACTTGCATGTTAATGAATTGGAACATTTTTAGCTTGATGAACTCAGCTGCATTATGATATGGGACCTCCCAATGCAATGTGTGTGCCGTGTATTTATTCCTTTACCTAGGGGAAGCCAGCTGTGTTGCTGAATCCTACAGCCTGAGCTGCAGCATTAATCTCAAGTTCAGAGAGTATCAGTTCTGTGTCCCTGTGCATTCAATAATTCCTTGCATTAGTTTTGTGACTCACTGATGCCTCTTTTAAGGTGCTTTGGATTTGATCTGCCTCACAGACATTCTTTAATCTGCAATGACCAATGGTCAGATTACATGTGAGCAGCTTTAACACTGCACACACTTGGACATTTCATGCATTTCACATATACAATGCTATGATTACAAATGACTTCAACTTGGACTGCACAATTGATGCAACTGCCTCTTGAAAAGCCTCCTAACATCCACAAGTGGAGCCCAAACTTTGGCCCAGAAACAGACCCTGACTCCACCCGCTCTGAGCGTAGTCTCAGTCATTTTTCTGTCACTGGGTGTATTTTGGAATTGGGAGATGATGAAAGGCTAGGTAAAAACAATGACTGCAGATGCTGGAAACCAGATTCTGGATTAGAGTGGTGCTGGAAAAGCACAGCAGTTCGGGCAGCATCCGAGGAGCAGGAAAATTGACGTTTCGGGCAAAAGCCCTTCATCAGGAATACAGGCAGAGAGCCTGAAGGGTGGGGAGAAAGTAGCATAGAGTACAATAGGAGAGTGGGGGAGGGGATGAAGGTGATAGGTCAGGGAGGAGAGGGTGGGGGAAGGTAG
>NC_057738.1:10805697-10879227 GCF_004010195.1 Chiloscyllium plagiosum | reverse complement strand
CTGGTGTGTTCTGTGGTGGAACTGATCCTCCTGGGAGCATATACGGCAGAGGCTGAGGAATTGGGAATACGGGATGGCATTTTTGTAAGAGGTAGGGTGGGAAGAGGTGTAATCCAGGTAGCTGTGGGAGTTGGTGGGTTTGTAAAAAATGTCAGTGTCAAGTCGGTCATCATTAATGGAGATGGAGAGGTCCAGGAAGGGGAGGGAGGTGTCAGAGATGGTCCAGGTAAATTTAAGGTCAGGGTGGAATGTGTTGGTGAAGTTGATGGGAGCATGAGGTGGCGCCAATGCAGTCATCAATGTAGCGGAGGAAGAGATGGGGAGTGGAGCCAGTGTAACTGAGGAAGATAGACCGTTCTACGTAGCCAACAAAGAGACAGGCATAGCTGATGAAAGGCAACATGCCACCTTGGCCTGGTCATCAGCCCTGTGAGCCACTCCCTGGACTATAGTGAGACAGAATCCTTACCCCTGATTACTCTGAGTAGAGGAATGCCCACGTCCGTGAAACACTGTCCTTGACTGACTGTACCAGAAGCCTCTGACTGACAGACAGTAGCCCCCGCCCCCTTGACTTGACTGAAGCCTATTTACCTTTTACCATTTGGTTGGTGCGTACATAATATGTTTGCTCTGTCGGCTGCTTGCACATATGCCATGCAGCAACATGGTCAACTCCTTTGACTGAGGAATGCCATTATAAGCCACCTGGCTTTGTGTCTGCACTGAACAGCAGACAGAAGTACTGTAATCCTTTTAGGTCTGGCTGAAAGAGTGCAGTGCAAAAGGGCTAAACAAGGCAAGTTAGGGTTGCAGTGAGCATTCAGGTAGTTGTGAAGTGAGTGTGCCTTAACAGAGTCGGTCAATAGCCTGAGATGCAGCCTGGTCCAATCCATGAGGTGGGTACCTGTCTCAGCTACAAAGTGTCCTTGCAGCAGGCTTGCACTGAAAGTTGCCAGTGTGCTCTAAAGTTCTGCACTGAAGTGTAGCAGCATGCTATAACTGAATTGGAGATGTGCTATGATGGTGCAGTGAGGCTTTGTTTATGCCAGATGTAAATTTCCGTGTTTTAGTCATAGAGTCATCGAGTTGTACAACTCGGAAACTAACATTCCAGTCCAACTTATCTATGGCAACCAGGTATCCCAAATTAATCTAGTCCCATTTGCCAGCATTCAGCCCATATCCCTCTAAACCCTTCCTATTCATATACCCTCCTTTTAAATGTTGCAATCATACCAGCCCCCACCATTTCCTGTGTTTACTCATACTATACGTGCACCACCCTGTGTGTGAAAAAGTTGCCCCTTCAGTCTCTTCCCCTCTCACCTTGAACCTATTCCCTCTAGCTTTGGACTTCCCGAACCTGGGAAAAAGGACCTTAGGTATTCACCCTATCCATGTCCCTCGTAATTTTATAAACCTCTATAAGGTTAGCCTCCAGGGAAAACAGCCCTAGCCTATTCAGCTCAAATTCACCAACCCTGGCAAGATTCATATAAATCTTTTCTGTTCCCTTTCATGTTTCACAACATCTTTCCTATAGCAGGCAGACCAAAAATGAATACAGTATTCCAAAAGCAGCCTAATTAATGTCTTGTACATCTGCAACATGACATCCCAACTCCCATACTCAATGCACTTCCCTGATGAGGAGCTTATACCCGAAACGTCAATTCTCTTGCTCCTCAGATGCTGCCTGACCTGCTGTGCTTTTCCAGCACCACACTCTTGACTCTGATCTCCAGCATATGCAGTCCTCACCTTCTCCTTCACTGGTCAATAAAGGCAAGTACACCGAACCCTTTCTGCATTATCCTATCCACCTGCAACTCCACTTTCAACAAACTTTGAACCTGCACTCTAAGGTCTCTTTCAGCAACACTCCCCCCAGACCCGACCACTAAGTGTATGAGTCCTGCTCTGATTTGCCTAACCAAAATCCAACCCCTCGCATCTGTCTAAATTAAACACCATCTGCCATGCCTCGGTCCTGATGTACTCTGAGGTAATCTTCTTCATTGTTCACTACATCACCAACTTTGTTGTCATCTGCAAACCTAATAACCATTCCTCCTATACTCACATCCTTGTGGGGTAAATGTAAGGCGTGTGCCTTAAAATGTTGGTGTTTGATGCCCAACTTCAAGGTCTGGAGGAGAAACAGAGAGCAAATCCTTTGCATTTGGCTTCTATCCAGAAGGTAGGAGAATAGGAGCCTGCAGATGAGTGAGGCAAGATTAGCCAGCAATGAGGGTGAAAATCAATGAAACTTCCCATTGAATGACCTTTCACTGCTCAGTCGGGAGAATCTTGTCTCAACATCCAGGACTTGATAGGAAAATGCGCCTTTTGTTCTCACCATTGAGATGAACTACTGTTGACATTACATCAGACTTTCCTGAATTTCTTGCCATTGCCCACATCATTCAGGGCCTGTGATGTTTCCACTTACAACGAGGCATCTATCAAGGGCGCTGGCACATAGGCTGAGCACCAACAATCCTGATGAGGTGAAGAAGTGTGGTGTTGCTCTTTTTATTGACATTACACAATGTTTTACTTAGCTGCAATTCGAATTCCAAGACTCTGGGGTGAAAGTAAATGCCTGAACCCATGACTTCTGTCTGCTTGTAAGAATTCCTTGCCCATTGCAATCCTCTGAAGATGGTCAGGGAAACAGTTTTGAAAAGTTAAATCTGGAAAAAGGCAGGTAATAAGAAATGTGTTTGTTTTACAATATGTGTTTACAGGTCTCATTCTCCAGACCTCTCCCAACAGAATAGAAAACTGATGCTCAGAGATGTTGTTTAGCAACAACACATTACTCTTAGCATTCCTGCTCTAATCCATTGGGGGGAAACTGAGAATAATATAGTGTAAACACATTGTAAATCACAACAGGATTGGGAATCCTGGGATAATCGGACAAAAATTAAATTAAACGCTAGCAATTTTAAACATTAAAATGAGACTCTGAAGAACGTATGTTTTCTTTCTCATTTTTAAAACGTTTCTCATGTTTAAAACATGCAGCTCAAATGTTTATTTAATAAAAATTGGGACTTTTTTTTATTTCCAAAGAATTTTGTCATTGGCACACTAATCAGATAATCAAAAATATGTGTTCTATTTTTGAGACAAAAATGAGAAACTTTAACTGACTTCGTAATTAGCCAAAGCACTGGCAAGTTAATGAGCACAACTTTACAGTACCTATCTTAATATCAGTAACACGTTTTCATATATTCTTAACAATAAGACACATGCACAAATCTCAAGCTCCTTTATGGAAGTGATTTTAAAACATCAAATGGACTGAACACCCAAATTATTTTAGTTTAACTTCCCCTGTTGATGGGTTTGCAGGGACGAGACTCCCACAACACTCTCTGCTGAGCCGTACCCATGACAAATCTCTGCAGATTTTGCAGTTCGAGGGTAGCCCACCACCCTCACGCTACTTGAGTCTGTTAGATGGCCAATTATTGGAGAGTTAAATAGCCGGGGATTGATGTGATAATTGGCAATACATTGCTTTCCCAATTGATTATTCCACAAGCCAGATGGAAAAACCCATCATCCAAAAAAATCCTGCACAATGTGTTCCCGTGCTAATAACTACTGAGTTAAACAGAACCATTCGAAGTTAAGTCTAGTGTGGATACATTCGCACAACACCCAGGCCATTGGGAACCTGATCAATGCTAGGCCAGGTTTGCAAATTGCATGGATACAAGATCAGATGCAAACTCAAGATAGCAACCCAGATGGCAAATTGATTTTCTAACAAATGTTCAGACCACTTGATGTTTTAAAATGCTGAAAATGTGTTGCTGGAAAAGCGCAGCAGGTCAGGCAGCATCCAGGGAACAGGAGAATCGATGTTTCGGGCATAAGCCCTTCTTCAGGAAGTTTTAAAATCCCTTGTATAAATGAGCTTGAGATTCATGTTATCCAGGTATGCGTTTTCTTCTTAAGAATATCCCAAAATGTGTTACCATTATTAAGCTAAGTTCCATAAGGTTGTGGTTATTAACTTGCCTGTGCTTTGGCTAATTAAAAAGGTCAGTTAATTTTTCCCATTTTTGTCTCAAAAATGTGACATGTTAAAATGTTCAAAGTGAGATCAACTGTGGATCGAGCAGCAACACATTCAGCTCCTACTGATGGGCTGTTAAGCTTGTTGAAAAGCTTGTGAACAGTGTGGAGAGAGCTCGAAGGAGATTTTCAAAGTGGTGAAACAAAAGCTGAATATGTTTTGGGTACGTTAACACAGGCCGGGTGAAAGCTCTGTGAAGAACCAAAATGTGATGTGCTGCTAATTTAAAATGTTGGAAACTGAGATGTTAGAGGAGAGAAGTCAAATATATTACGATAAACCCTATGGCAACGTGTATGCACTGGCCCTCTATTCTGTTCTCTGTTTTGATCTCCAAGCAAGTCCAACTATGGCTGCCAATTGCCTTTGAGCATTGTAGTCCCCTGTCAGAATCAGTTTCCAAGCCATCTTAATTAGGTGCCAATTTTGCCTCCAGTCCAATCAGGAGCTTTGCATATGAAAATAGTGTCATTAACAGAGATACAGCTCAGGGCGACAAAGGCATAACTGATCCAGACACATTATTCCCCGTTATAGATTTGAGTTCAAATGTCACCTGTTTGTAAACGTAGCATCATTCAACATTCCCTCCCAATGTCTTAACTCATGGCAACGCTGTGCTCACTGTTCAACATTGGCTCCCAGCCAAGCAATACCTTGATCACAGAATTCTCATCCTTGTTTTCAAACCCTCCTTGGTTTAAACCTTCCCAGTAATTCCCTGAATCCCCACAGCACAAAGAGATATCTGCACTCCGGTCATTATTGCCACTTGTGCATTCACGGACCTGATAGCTCCTTGATTGGTGGCGGTGTCTTTAGTTGTCCAGGTCCCAAAACAGGCGTTCCATCCCTACACATCTCAGTTAACCTCCCACACCTATTCCCCTTTAGACAATTGCTATGCTCACAGTGCAGAAAGAGATATCCTACGTTGCTTTTTAAATTTTGCTTAAATTCTTTTGTTTTGTTAAATGGACTCTTTCTAAGTTTTAAAATGATTGCTATCACACACAGGATGAATAAGTTGACCTCTTCCAGAAATTCCCAGGACTTAAAAGTGAACTCATCAACTCCAGGAATGTTATACTAATGACATTGTATGAACAAAGCCAGTACAAAAGACTTGTAGGCAAGGTATCTACGTCAGCCAGATCTAAATAGAAGAGACCATGAAAACCCATTTTTGCTTCACGTAGTGTACACAACTCCACAGTTTATTGCTTGAATGTAATGGTTTTGCTGGGGGGTAGCATTAAATCCACCTCACTGACTCAGTGTCTCCACCTGAGCTACCAGTCAAGTAACTGAGACTGCAGTTTGTTCGACCCACCTGGAATTAGATAACTTGACTTCTGTTCTCCAGTCTGCTTGTATTTCTAGATGAGTAAGCAGCCCTCAGATTTGTTAAATATCTGTCTCTGATCCTAATATCTCTCAAACATTTTATTTCTGGAAAGAAAATTTTATTTTGTCTGTGAAGTAAACCAATTCCCACTCTACAACATTTACACTGTCATTAGCAATTTGAATGTGCTGCGCTCCTGTGAACGGTATGTTTTGCATCTCCTCTAAAAGGACTTCAACAGGACATTAACTTACTGGACTCTGTACTTCACATTAACAATTTCTGATATCTTTGTCGGCAATTTGTAACTGGTAACTTCCACCTTTTCTTTCTCTTTGTTTCTCGAGTGCATGTATGAATGTGGATCATAAACCATTCCCCGAGGTTGTGAACACAGTAATAAATCTGAATTGGCTTTTGCTGAAAAAGTTTGCTCAGGGTCATTTTAAATTTGACTTTACAAACAGGCTTTGGAAGAAAAAACACCAGCATCTGTTTGAAAGGGAAAAGAAAATAAAGAAAGCAATTTTTTTTTAAAAGTCTGTACAGAAGAGAAGCACAATGAGAATAATGCAATCCAATTTTCCCTCTGGTCAGTGACATACGTCTTTAAGACTATCTCTTTAACCAAGTTTTTAGTCATCTGACCTAAGATGTGGCTCAATGTCATACCTTTTTGTATTGTTTCTGAAAGCACCTTTAGATTTTTCATTACGTTAAAGGTGCTACATAAATCTAAGTTGCTGTTGATTGTCAGCTAAGATTTCAAAGAGAAATTACAGCCATGTTGCGTTCTTATTGGAGATGCAAGTTTCAAATCAGCCTTGCGTAATTCTTAAGCTAAGTGACAGAAGAAGTGAAGTACAACGAAAGCATTCAGAGCACAGTATCCTACATGGGAGCTCAGACTGGAGAATAATCACAAGGGGTCTGAAGTCAACCATCACATCTACTTATGGTCCAGCTCACTTGTCTGACTTGGGAATCTGCTCACCCTTAGCTGATGTTCAAGGTGCAGTAATGCTCTGTATGAGTTGGATGGTTCAATCTCCATTAATAAGGGAGCATGTCATGTTTACATTTAGCTATCCTAACAATCAATTCTTGTGTCTCTAAGGATGGCCTTTCTTCTATTTTCACTTTTCTCCGAGATACAAACAGAGAGACTAATATTGGAAGAGTTTTTTGATTGCTTCAGACAGGATTCTTTTCCTCTCCCAGTTATTTGCTCATGACATGGAGATATTGATACTAAAGTGGAGAGGCTGATGTTGGGCTGATGTTGGGCCAAGTCTGAATCATATGAAGGTTTTTCGACTCTTTTTGTTACGAGGCCTAGCGGGTTTCCTTGCTGATCTGTTCTCCACACCTCTTGACCTCTTTAATCCTGAGAACTATATTCATATCTTTCTTGAAAGTAGTCAATGTTTTAGCCTCAACAGTTTCCAGTGTTGGAGAATTCCCCAGCCTCACCACTCTCTGGGTGAAGAACTTTCTCTTTAGCTCTGTCCCAAAAAAATCCCACCACCTTATCCTTAGACTGTGACCTCATCTTGACTACCTGGTCATTGAGATCATCCTTCCAGCATCCAACCTGTCTGCTCCTGTTAGAATTTTATATGCTTCTATGACATCCTCTCATTCTTCTAAGTTCTATTGACTATCATGCTAATTGGTCTAGTTTCTCCCTGCATGTCAGTTCCGTGACCCCAGGAATCGGTCCAGTAAACCACTGTGGGAGGCATGGTGGCTCAGCGATTAGCACTGATGCCTCACAGTGACAGGGACTCAAGTTCAATTCCAACCTCAAGCAACTGTCTGTCTGGAGTTTGCACGTTCTCCCCGTGTCTGTGTGAGTTTCCTCCAGGTGTTCGGGTTTCCTCCCACAATCCAAAGATGTGCAGGTTAGGTGGATTGGCCATGCTAAATTGCCCAGAATGCCCAGGGATGTGTAGGCTAGTCATGGGAAATGCACAATTACAGGGACTAAGGTTGGGATGGGTGGTCTTCAAAGAGTCAGTGCACACTCAATGGGGCGAATGGCCTGCTTCCGCACTGTAGGGATTCTATTGTTCTTTGCACTTGTTCAGTAGCAAAAATATCCTTCTTTAGATAATGAGACCAAAACTGCACACAATACTCCAAGTTTGGGCTTACAAATCACACCATAGAGATGTACAGCACGGAAAGAGACCCTTCAGTCCAACTCATCCATGCTGACCAGATATCCTCACCTAATCTACTCCGATTTGCCAGCACTTGGCCCATATCCCTCCAAACCCTTCCTATTCATATACCCATCCAAATGCCTTTTGGATGGGTATATGTTGCAATCGTACCAGCCTCCACCTCTTCCTCTGGCAGCTCTACATGTACCACCTTCTGTGTGAAAAAGGTCTCTTTTATATCTTTTCCTTCTCACCCTAAACCTATGCATTCTAGTTCAGGACTCCCCCACCCCAGAGAAAAGACCTTGCTACAGGGAAAACAGCCCCAGCCTGTTCAGCCTCTCCCTCTAGCTCAAATCCTCCAACCCTGGCAACATCCTTGTAAATCTTTTCTGAACCCTTTCATGTTTCACAACATCTTTCCGATAGGAAGGAGACCAGAATTGCACACAATATTCCAACAGTGGCCTAACCAATGTCCTGTACAGCTGCAACATGACCTTCCAACGCCTGTACTCAATACTCTGACCAATAAAGGAAAGCATACCAAATGCCTTCTTCATTATCCTATCTACCTGCGACTCTACTTTCAAGGAACTATGAACCTGCACTCCAATGCTCACATCCAAATCACTTATATAAATGACGAAAAGTAGTGGACCCAGCACCAATCCTTGTGAAACTCCACTAGTCACAGGCCTCCAGTCTGAAAAACAACCCTCCACCACTACCCTCTGTCTTCTACCTTTGAGCCAGTTCTGTATCCAAATGGCAAGTACTCCCTGTATTCCATGAGATCTAACCTTGCTAACAGTATTGTACAGTTGCAGCAAGACATCCTTGTCCCTTCATTCAAACCCTCTCGCCAACGTACCAATTGCCTTCCTCACCATCTGCTATACCTGCATACTTACTTTCAAGGACACCCAGTCTCATTGCATCTCCTCCTTTCCCAATCTATTGCCATTCAGATAATAGTCTGCCTTCCTGTGTTTGCTCCCAATATAAATAACCTCACAGTTATCCACATTTTACACCATCTGCCTCATATTTGCCTACTTACTTGACTTGTGAAAAACGCACTGAAGTTTCTGTGCATCCTCCTCACAGATACCCTCCCACTAGCTATGTGGATATGGCAGACAATTAAGAAACCAACAATAGCATTAGCCTGCATTAGATAGGGATCGAATTTTAGCAGTTAAGAAGTATTATTATAATTGTACTAGTCAGCAATGGGGACTGTGTATAGACCTGGGTTAGTTTCCTCAGGAAGAATTGTCTTCAATGGAATTGACTGAATATTCATCAAGACTGGTTCCTGGGATGACCGGATTATCCTGAGGAAATTGAGTAGGCAAGGCTTATATTGAGTAGACTGATGGATGATTTTATTAAAACATGTCAAATTCTTTACAGTGTTGTCAGAGTATCCTGGGACGATATTTCCCGAAACTGGAGTGTCTACAACAAGAAATCAGAAATTCAGAATAAAGAGATAGCTATTCAGAATTCTGGGGATGTGTTTTTTTTTTAAGAGTTATGGACTACTCACATTCTCTACTCCAAAGAGCTATTGATATTCTGTTGCTGAATATTATTCAAGTCAGACATTAATGGGTTTTTGAAAAATCAGAGAATCACAGGATACAGGTAAGATGTGGGAAGGTGCAGCCAGGATAAGAGTTCAGCTAAGATCTTATTGAATGGTAGAATTGACTTGAATGGCTGTATCCTCCTATTGCTTATGATTTGCTATTCTGATCAATTCTTTCTCTTCCCCTTCATCAGCATTATCTTCTTCCATTGTTATTTTGGTGGATCTGCAGGGAAGGAAGCCATAGCTGCCATAGTAGGCAGAAAAAGGACGTCATTACAATTGTGTAGGTATTCACCTGGCACCTACACTGTCCTACTTACCTCACCATCTTTCACAGCAAGGACAGAATGCCCGTCTGGTAGCTCCAATGCCTACTCCCTGTAGGCCGAGGCACTCTGTTATCTGGACTGTCCCTTCCAGTATCCTGTCCTCTACAGACATCGCATACAGGTTTCTGCTGGAGTAAAGTTGTATGAATTGACTGAAGGTCAAATACTATCTCCCAATTATCACCAGGTGACTGATATAATAGATTTGTTAGCATGAGGGTGATTAAAAAGTCTTCAAGTTTATCATTTTTAGCAGAGATGGGGGTGTGCATTGTAACATTCCCATTTAATGATCCCAACGGTGACAGACCATTCTGAAGGTGATTTCATGATCTCATTCCTAAATATGTCCAGTGCCCTGCTCTATTTCTTTCATATCTCTATCTCCACTTGAAATGTTTTAAAAATATCACAAAATGACAAAAACATTACATAGAGATAATCACACTGTGGTCAAACACTTTCTTACCTGTATGTAACTGTCTCAGTCTGCTACTGCAACCTTTGCTTACTCTTCCCTTGCAAAACACTGTTGTGCAGCAGAATATAAAATTTATATTTTCTGCTTTTTGCATCTATCCTTTGACTTTGAACAATCTAAACTTAATTTCTTTCCTATTACATTTCTCCTCTATTGTCTTTGCAAAATAGACTGAACTTAGATTCCAATATAATGAACCCATTGTTACTCTGAATATACATCACAAACCTCTGATAATTTATTCACAAGACACACTTAATAAATACAACCCTTTGCAACTTCCTAGTTTTTCTAAAGAGATCCCTCATGTACCCTCCCCTAAATTTCTTCCACCTTCTGTGTTCTTTCAATTAAGTTTTCATCACACTTTCTATCTTACGTCCAAACTTTCCCAGACTCTCCCCATCAGCTTGTCTCAATTACTATCACCAACTCAGGTTGACACTTACACAACCACGAACTGTAGCTTTGAAGGACCATGAATCTTAAAACTCTTTAATCCTTTTTCTGTCTATATTATACATATCTCCACCTTTGAGCTATGTCCTCCCATCTTTCAGCCCAGAGCTAGATATGATTGTTTCTCTACAGTAATAATGCGTAGCAGGCAGCTCCTCTCTGCTTCATTCCAAACAATCCTCCAACAGTCTTTCAGAGGAGGTAAGACAAAGAATTAATGTTGGACATTGGCTCATTGAATGTATTTGGCATCATTCTCCTGTTACTTACATACAATGTAAATGGTCTAAACTGGCAAACAATGGAAACATTGTCCAGCAGAAGCATACATTAGGTACAACAGTCACAGTTCGAAGTGTGGGTACTTGACATGCAGAAGAAAATATCATTCAAAAAGTGAGGCGTACCTTACAAGCGTAGGTAATTTATCTTTATTCGCTATTCTTCAGATACTTCAAAAACCTCCTAGCCTGGAACACTCAAGGGGTACCGTGGTCTTTCAGATCTGTAGTCTGCACCTTATCTTCCAAACTGCAAATCTAAACAATAATGTGTGGGGATGGCCCAAGTAATTGCTCTGGGATTCTATTTGAAACAGGTCTGAGAGGTAGTCACTACTCAAGTGAAATGTCCTTTCGACCTTTCCCATAGTTTCTTCGCTTGTTAGTCTGCTGTATTGCACAATGTACTTAATGATATCCGTCTTCTGCTCAATAGGCCTTCGCAGTGTGTGAATGTCTGGAGGTACAAATAGCCACTGCATCTTTCTTGAGCCTTTAGTGTGATCCACACAATAAGACTGAACTCTTCCAACAGCTGCAGAGTGAAACGCATGCTTCACTTTAACAGCGTTTGGGACTCAGAAAACAGCAATACAATAATGTCTCTGATAAATGGAACTCTTAAGATCATTTTAGGAGAAATGATTGAGGTGGCCTGAGGAGAGCTGTATTATTATCTCATTCAAGGTACAATTAATGAATGATGGGAGTAGCTAAACCTTTTGAGTTGATAGTACACATTATAGTAGTGATGTTCCATGTTCTATGGTAAAAAATGCTAAATAAATAAACATTTCAATTCCATGTTTCATATTTCAGTGTTGGGCAGTAAAGAGATAGAAAACATCTGTTCTTTTCTATGATCTACTTCATGAGTACCTTGTAGGGAATGATGCCTTAGAATGACAGTGTTGCAACGATCATTCCTTCAAATTGAGATGCAGAGTTACATATCCAAGTTTGTCAATTGTGGCACTAAAAGCAATATTGATAGAAGCATATTTTACAATGAGATTTTGGTAAATTAAGTGAATAGGTAAAACTTTAGCAACTGGGATTCAATGTCCACAAATCATAGAGCCACTCGGCATGGTAACCAACCTTTCGGTCAAACCAGTCCATGCCAACCATGTACCTAAACTAAACTAGTCCCACCTGCCTGTGCTTGGCCCATATCCCTGCATACTTTTCCTAAACATAAACTTTTCCAAATGTCTTTTAAACATTGTAACTGTACCTGCATCCAACACCTTCTCTGCCAGTTCAATCCACACACGAATCACTCTCTTGTGAAGAAGTTGCCCTTTGTGTGCTTTTTAAATCACTCTCCTCTCACCTTAAAAATAATTCCGTGGTTTTGAACTCCCCCATCCTAGGGAAAAGTCCCTTGTCACTCATCTTATCCACGGCCCTCATTATTTTACAAAACTCAATCAGGTCACATGTCGTGTAAAGTTTAAAACTAAACTGGAGGTCCAAAGAAAAATGTCAGTCTATAGATAGGAATAATTAAAATGTAATTAACCGGTATGGAAAATAATCAAACAGGTTCATGGAACGTTGGTGAAATGAAATACTAGGGGGTAGAAGTTATGCTACAGTTATGCAAAGCCCAGCTTAAACCACACTTGCAGTCCAGTGAATTGTTCCAGGTTCTACACCTTAGCCTTGGGAGCACCACTACATAGGTTTACCAGAACTATACCTGGACTTTCAGGGTTCAACTACAGGAGCTGAAATACTACAGTTGCATTCCTTGGAATTAAAAGTATTAAGGGACTATTTGATCAAAGTTTCCATGGTATAATGGGGGAAGGGCTAACGCAGATAGACAAAATCTATTTTTACTCTTTGGGAGTGTCAGACAAGGAGAGGTAGACTGAAAATTGGAGCAAGAAATTTCAGGAGTGAGGTTGGAAATCATTTCTGCAATTAAAGAGGAATAGTGATGTTCCACAATTAGCAACTTATGCTAAGTCAATTGTTCATTTTATTTCTGTGATTGATTGTTCATGTTAACCAGAGGTACCAAGGGATTTAGCTGAAGGCGAATACAGAGTTTGGTCACAGCGAAGCCTGAATTTCAATAACTGATGGAACAGGCTCAAGGAACTAAACAGCCTCTGCCTTCAGTTAATCAGTAAGTATTCAAGAGTAAATAGAATAGTCTGTTTTGAACTAAACCAGTTCCAGTGGTTTTGCATATTTTCTGGATACTGTCACCGTATCCAATACCAGTTGCAGCAATCCTTGAGCAGTCAAGAGCTACAATTTTAAACTGTGGATGGCTGGGAACAAATGCAAATCTAATGTCCTATTGGAGCAGTCGGACTGACTTGGCAGAAAGCCTAACTCAAGGACAAGTAGTTCCAAGAATCACAGGGAGCTGTTGCCAGCGAAGAGTTATGGAGAATGACCATTGCTCCCCTACATCCTCAATCTTTAACAACACAGTACGTTTGTTTGAAAAGACAAACAAGAAAACGTCCTTACGGAATGTCATCCATATGTGCAGAAAACATGAGACTGTCTAAATAAAAGAGATAGAGAGAAACTGAGGGAGAAAAAAGCAAAGGCCTGAATCTGACAGGAAATTGGCTGAGTGTCAGTTTAGTTGAGTTTCATGGCGGAATACATTTATTGAGGCCTTGTAACTCATCATGCGTGATCACTCAAAATTCACACCTTAAACTATATATCACACCCATTCGTGCTCCTCTCTACTGAGGCAAGCTGGATTCTCCCCCTCACTGTGAGCCGAAATACTCACCACTGTCAAAACATTTCAGGAACCCAGTGCTGACGCCATCTTTAAAAGTCAATTGTGCACTTGCTCAAATGTTGGCCATCTGCAGCTTAGCAGTCGCTCCTGGCATTTGCCCCGGGCAAGGCTAATGAGAGGAAATTGGTGTTCTACTTTGTGGACAAGGGACCCGAAGTTCTTGATGGGTGGGTGAGTGGGTGGTGTAGAGCCAGAAGGGTTGACCTCTTCCATCAGCACTGGCAGAGGAGACCACTGCAGTAGACCCTGACAGCCAGGCCTGAAGTTGCCCCCAGGGTGAATGCAGTCTCAGACAAATGGAGGAACGCACACCAATGTCACAGAAAGGTCAGTGATCTCCATTCCACCATGGTGAGTCTTTCTCTGCGGTCTCTCTCTCTCTCTCTCTCTTTGTGCTACTGGTCCCACCTCCCAGAATGCTCTATCATTCTCACAGGAGCACAGCTCACCATCTTTTCCCCACGTGCAAGATGTGCCAGCACTTCCACTTTTCATAAAATCATGAGGGGCATAGAAACAGTGAACAACTAAGGTCTTTTTCGAAGGATGGGGGAGTCCAAAACTAGACAGCATAGGTTCAAGGTGAGAGGGGAAAGATTTAAAGGGCAACCTTTTCACACAGAACATGGATGGAGTGAGCTGCCAGAGGAAGTGATGGAGGAGGGTGCAATTGCAGCATTTAAAAGACATTTGGACAGGTACGTGGATCCGAAAAGTCTAGTGGGATATTGGCCAAATGCAAGAAACAGGACTCGTTCAGTTAGACAACCTGGGTCAGCCAAGGATGGGTTGGACTGCTGTATGACACTATGATGCAATGCAAGTACTGCTACTCTGCAAATTTGAAATGCAGAGTTGTATTGTAACTGGATTGGAGGTTACCTTGATGATATAGTGAGACTAGCACATGTTGGATGCCAGTGTTGGGGAACATGGGGTGCATGTGGTCACTGCCCTGAGATGTTGGTGCCCAGTGTCCAAGACGGAGATCTGGAGGAGCAAACAGCAAGCTGGGGTCACCAGGTACCCACTCAGATTTTCATGTCGGGAATTCCCAGTGTCTAGGTTTTACCTGGCAGGGAGCCTGAATATTAAAGAGGCGAGATTAAGTTGTGGTGAGGGCCATCATGAATGGTAATCACTAGCGAGATGCCTGTCTCAACATCCAGGATGCCATTGAAAAATGCGAGTTTTCGGATTCAGAACTGAGAAGTCCCTCACTCAACATCTCAACCGATTTTCCTAAATTTCTCATCGTAGATCTCGTCACTCAGTGTTTGGAAAGATTCACCTGAACAGTCCAGAATTATTGGCTTCCAGCCTGGGAACAGAATCATCAGTGGTGGGATATTTGGGAAAATATGGAAAAATTAGATTCTTCAATAGTTCAATTTTCCCCGTACGTTTTCAACAGCCGTACAAGCACCTCTCTGATAAGCATGAAGACCGTTTTTCCAATTTTGTATCTCATTGATAACATGAGAAGGCACAGGGTACTGCAGGAGGAGGGCTTTTTCCCGAGTGACTCCTACCCCTGGCTTCAGTGGGGAGATGGAATATAACAACTGTGGAATAGCTATGTGGAAGGCCAGGAGCTCAGGGAGGTAATTTGGGGATATTGATATTAAAGAAAAGGGTTCAAAACGAAGAGATCCAAACCTGATAGGTTAACAGAAACTGTAATGCAAAATGAAGGTTTAGTGGGCGGTGGGGATGGGAGGGATCATTTGGAATAGCAGGTAAAGCCTGCAGTGCACACTCTTAAGCCTGACCTGAAAAGCCTTCCATCTTCCATCAAATAGCAATTATAAGGTAGAATGAAAAGTGGCTGCCAGCACATCAAGAGTGGACAGAATAACTTTGTTTTGTTTTGTCTGTGGGGTTGGGGTCAACTTGTGGCTGTCGTGAGCCCCTTCAAGGGACAATTGCATTAATTAGGGCACGAAAGATTCAAAATGGCTCTCGTACTCATTACATCACTCTCTATGTGCAGCTCATGCATTCACCAACAAGATCAATTAGAAATCCTAGACTGTAAGCAATAATGATTATGCCACTGATCATGACAAGTAAACCCTCAAAATCTCTATGAAGTGGAAGTAATCACAGGCAATCTTTACAGTGTCACCTGAGATTGTCAGTTCTCAACCCCAGTCCAAAAGGGCTGCACCAGGACATGGGGCTGCTTTCCTCACACAGTAAACTTTATGTGTATAAGAACATAGGGCATTATGTTTAATTCTATGTTTCTTGGATGATTTAGGAGTGTGGACAAATTGGTAGCAATCCTGCTGCACTTATAATCTCCAAGTGCTTTTCAGTGATATGTCTTATGCGACATCCGTCAGAGTAAAGTCTAATATCTCAGAGGTCTATGTTGAGGCATCCTATGACCTTCCTTGTTGCAGGGCTCCATTTCCCATTGTACTGAGGGCTACAGTCAAGTCTCATTGATGTTTGCTGCAAATGCTGACAAAGCATCTCACTGAGAGGCTGTTTGGTCTCTGACATTGCTCACATCGGTTCATTGCACATGTCCCGAATCAAGCCAGCAATAATAAGTGCTCTCATTCCTGTCACAGTCATAGATAGCACAAAGAGGAACAAAGGCATTGGTTAGCCCATAACCAACAGTAACCTGTCGTGGCTGGTAAACAGCCCCCACATGGGCAAGATCTTGTGAAAGCTCCCGTCAGCTCTCCTCAGGAGGTACAAGAGACTCCGAGTGGAGTATCCTCAATGGCATTTCTTCCAGCATCACTGCCAACTGAGGATGTCCCAGGACACCATACCAGGACGCCGTCCTCTCCTGGAGCAAGACTGGTGATAAAGAACAATGAGAGAAAGGAACAATACAGCACAGGAACAGCTCCTTTAGCCCAACAAGCCTGTGCCAACAAATGGTGCCTTTCTAAACAAAACCTTTTGTCTCTATGCTGTCCATATCCCTCTATTCCCTGCCCATTCATGTATCTGTCAAGATCCATCTTGAACGTCACTACTATATCTGCATCCACCACCTGTTCTGACAGCACATTCCAGGCACTTACCAATCTCTGTGTAAAATGTTTGCCTCTCATACCTCCTTTAAACTTTCCTCCTTTTACCTTAAACCTATATCTCCCGGAATTCACATTTAGAACACATCTCTACTCTGGGAAAAGACTCTGGTTATCCATGTCGCTCCATGTCTCTGCTAATTTTGTAAATTTCTGTCAGGTGGCCCCTCACTCTCTTATGCTCATGTGGAGCCTACTTTGGAGCACCGATCCCTGGGGAACACCATTGTTCACAGATCTCCAGTCAGAAATATACCCTTTCACTGCGATTCTTTTGTCTGTGACTAGGCCAGTTCTATATCCATTTTATCAGCTCACTGCAAATCTCATGTGACTCCACCCTCTGTTTCAGACTTCCATGTAGGACCTTGTCAAAGGCTTTGCTAAAGTCCATGTAGACAACATTCACTGCCCTGCCCTCATCAATCATCTTTGTCACCTCAAAAAATTCTATCAGGTTTTTGAGGCTCAACCTCCTCCATACAAACATCTATCGTACATAAGTCCACGTATTTCCAAATGTGAGTAAATTCTATCTCTAAGAATCTTCTCCAATAATTTCCCTTCCACAGGTTCATGCTGTGCCCACTGTTGTTTGTCATTTACATAAACAATTTGATGAGAATGTAGGAGGTATTGCTAGTAAGTTTACAGATCACACCAAAATTGGTGGTGTAGTGGCCGGTGAAGAAGACAATCTAAGGGTATTAATGGACCTTGATCAACTGGGCCAGTGGGCCGAGGAGTGGCAGATGGAATTTAATGCAGATAAATGCAAGGTGTTGAATTTTGTTAAGACAAACCAGGACAGCACTTACACAGTTAATGGTAGGGCCCTGGGGATTATTGTCAAACAGAGAGATCTATGGGTGCAGGCACATAGTTCTTTGAAAGTGGTAAAGAAGGTTTTTGGCATGCTTGCCTTCAACGGTCAGAGCATTGAATACAGCAGTTAGGACGTCATGTTATAGCTGTGCAAGACATTGATTAGGTCATATTTGGAGTACTGTGTACAATTCTGTTTGCCCCCCTATAGGAAGAATGTTATTAAACTGGAAAGGGTGCAAAAATGACTGACAAGGATGAAACCGAGACTGGAGGGTTTGAGTAATAAGAAGAGGCTGGATAGATTAGGACTTCTTTTCCTACAGCATAGGAGGCTGAGGGTGACCTTACAGAAGTTTATAAACTCATGATGAACATAAATAGGGTGAATTGCTAAGACCTTTCCCCAGGGTGAGGGAATCCAAAAACTAGAGGACATAGTTTTTAAGGTGAGGGAGAATGGTTTAAAAGGCACCTGTGGGGAAAGCTTCTCACACAGACAGTTGTGTGTATGGAAATAGGTGCCAGAGGAAGTGGTAGAGGCAGGTACAATTACAACAATCAAAAGACAGGTGGACTGCTACATGGATAGGGAAGGTGTGGAGGGGATATGGGCCAAACAAAGGCAAATGGGTCTAGTTCCATTTAGGAAACCAGCTCACCACGTAAAAGGTCTGTTCCATGCAGTGTGACTCTATGACTCTGTGACGTAAGGCTCACTGGCGTGTAATTTCCTGGATTATCCCTGCTGTCCTTCTTACACAAAGGAAAAACATTGGCTATTCTCCAATCTCTGGGAACTGTCCTGTGACTATGGAGTAGTCACAAAAGTACAAAGATTTCTTTCAAGGCCCCAGCAATTTCCTCCCTCATCTCCCTTACTATTTTGGGATAGATTGAATCACATCCTGGGGACTTGTCCACAGTAATGTTTTTCAAACACCCAAGACCTCCTCCTTTTTTATATCGACATGCCCAAGAATATCAACACACCCCTCTGGAGAGTCATCATCCACCATGTCCTTTGCGTTCATGAGTACCATTGCAAAGTATTCATTAAGGACCTCACCCATTTCCTCCAGCTCCATGCATAAATTCCCTCCTTTGTGCTTGAGTGGACCTACCCTTTCCCTAGCTACCCTCTTGGTCCTTATATACGTATTCAATGCCTTTGGATTATCCTTAATCCTGTTTGACAATTCCCAGCCCTTTTTATCCCTTCTAACATCTTGTTTGAGTTCTGCTTGGTTTATATTTTTTGAGGGATCGGTCAGCCTTCAGTTTCCTGAACCTTAGGTATCCTTCCTTTCTCATTTGGACTGAGCTCACAATTTCTCTTGTCATCCAAGATTTCCAAATCTTACCATCCTTATTCTTAATTTTCATAGGAACATGTTGGTCCTGAACTCTAATCAACTGGCGTTTAAAAGATTCCCATGTGCCAGGTGTGGATTTACCCTCAAACAGCCGCCCTACCTCCACCCCTGAGACTAAATCCTCCAGTTCCTGCCTTCTGTTGTCGTAATTGGCCGTGCCTGAATTTAGTACATTCACCTGAGGACTGCTCTTACACTTACCCACAATTAATGTAAAACTTAGGGAGTTATGGTCACTGTTCCTGAAATGTTTCCCCACTGAGACTTCGATCACCTGGCTGGGCTCCTTCCCCAATACCAGGTCTAGCATGGCTCCTTCCTGAGATGGACTATTTACAAATAGCTTCAAGAACCCTTCCTGGATGCAACTAACAAATCCTTGCCCCGCACCCTGATCCCCCAACCCCAGCAAGTCCCAGTCAATTTGGGTAAGTTAAAGGTTCCTACCACAACAACCTTTATTTGTTTGCTGATCTGCTGATCAAGGGAAGGCTGCTATTCGAAACTTGCTGTCATGGTGATTGTGCCAACTTCTCCCAGAATCCCCCCCAGTTGCTTCTCACCAGTGCCTCTGATCTGAAGGGGTTTGTAACCATCCCAGCCTGGTGCCTGTCAAAGTGACAGCAGCAACTTCATTCTAATATAACTAGCTGCTTCTACGGATCCATAGGGGACCTATTTGGGATCTCTCAGTCCTTGACCTACAATTGTATCAAGTCTGATATTGATACAATTTGTGCCAGATCATAGAGTCATAGAGATGTACAGCACAGAAACAGATACTTGGTCCATGCCAACCAGATGTCCTAACCTAATCTAGTCCCATATGCTAGCACATGGCCCATATCTCTCTAAACCCTTCCTATTCATATATCCATCCACATGCCTTTTAAATGCTGTAATTGTACCAGCCTCCACCACTTCCTCTGGCAGCTCATTCCAAACGCGCACCACCCTCTGTGTGAAAAAGTTGCCCTTTAGGACTCTTTTATATTTTTCCCCTCTCACCCTAAACTTATGCCCTCTAGATCTGGACTCCCCCATCCCAGGGAAAAGACCTTGTCTATTTATCCTATCCATGCCATCATGATTTTGTAAACCTCTATAAGGTCATCCCTCAGCCTCTGATGCTCCAGGAAAAACAGCCCCAACCTGTTCAGCCTCTCCCTATAGCTCAAACCCTCCAACCCTGGCAACATCCTTGTAAACCTTTTCTGAACCCTTTCACGTTTCACGACATCCTTCTGATAGGAAGGAGACCAGAATTGCAAGCAATATTCCAAAAGTAGCCTAACCAATGTCCTGCACAGCACACCAAAATATCTTATTTACCCATGACAAGGTCAGTGCTGCAGCCCGGGCAGTAGGTTTAGCAGCTGGCTTGCCCCAAATACAGGTCACATTAGAAATGATATTATGTGACGCAATGAGAAGGCCATATCATAACACAGTTGAATTCATTAACAGGAAAGAATTCCACTCAGTCCTGAGGAAGGGCCTGTGCCCGAAACGTCGAATCTCCTGTTCCCTGGATGCTGCCTGACCTGCTGTGCTGTTCCAGCAATAAAGTTTCAACTTTGATCTCCAGCATCTGCAGTCCTCACTTTCTCCACTCAGTCAATCCAACTCATCTGGGATCGTCATTACCACATCTTAGAGGACTGCACCAGGTATGCTAGGAGCTGCCGTGATGCTTATATCCTTGAGAACACTTAGGCTCCTGCTTCATTTTAAAGGCCTGATGCCTTCCGAAGATAGTTACTGGGAGGCAAGGACAATATTTGCCAATCATGGCTGATGGCTCTATTCATCAACCCTCTGACTGAGCCAATTTAGATTCAAAACACCACCCCCCCCCCCACCCCCACCCCACCCCATTCTTCACCAGGGCACTGTGGAGCAGACAATGGGCCTCTTGAAGATATGGTTTTGATGCTTAGGTTGGTCTGATGAGGGCCTTGCAGTGCACTCTGGACAGAGAATGCTGCATAATCTGTGTTCTGCACAACTGCAACAGGCAAAGAGGAGATGTGAGGAACCCTTAAGAACTGGGAAAGTGACAGCAGTACTTGAGGAGAAAGAGGAGGACATTAAGAAGGGAAAATATCATCTTGACAATGATAGAGTAATGCAGTACTAGGTACGATGTGTCACGCAGCTCTCTATTGACACCCACTTTCAGGTTGGCTTGAGCTTTAGCTAAAGACACCATACAGGTTTCTGTCCGGAGGCAGAAATACTCCCCATTGTCAGGGGCTGCTGGGATTGGTGTGTCATGTTGTGCACCAGTTCAAGCACTGTCAGTTTGGAGCTACCCTCCACACTTCCTGTATTGCCGGAGACAATGGATACAGGCAGACAAAGAGTAAATCCCACACTCCCTAACAAATAACCCTGCATAGCCTCTGCACTGCCAACATACTCACTTAAAACACCCACCAACACCTTGAGCCGTACCAGTCACTTTCATCTCCCTCAGGAGGAAATGGCCCACAATAGGGTTGAACGAGCCAAGACGTGTGGTTGGATACCTAACGTTCACCTCCTCACTCCCTTTGAGGAGAGAATCCTTGCCCTAGCTGGAAAGGAATACAACCATTCATACGTCAGTGCTAAGATCTCATTGCTGTCCTGCTCGCCCATTAACAAGTGACAACGGCTAACTTTCCTTCGAGCCACAGAGTTAGAACCTTGTCTGAAGCAGCGCCTACTTTCCCTAATGCCCCTCAGAACGTAAAATGCTGTCATTCTTAAAAGCAAGCAGCTGATGTTGTAAAGCCTTCATGTTAACTTTTATTTCACAACAGGAAAAAACAAAGAAAGAATGAACAAAAATACGACAGCTGCTTTTAAGATGAAACAGAGGGTCTTTACGGTCCTCGAGCTAACAATCCCCAGATATCATGCGGAAGTGTAAGGCCAGGCTGTTTGCTAGATTTCTCAAATGGGGCTTGAACCCACAACCTTCTGACTCATGGTTGAGAATAGAACCATGTAAGCCCACAATGAAAGGAGCAAGGTAAACAAGCCTGAGAGATGATTAAGACCTGTGCTTTCCAGAGACAATTTCCAGCTGTCATCCTCCTCTGCTTGGGAGCTGTCAACAAGCTTTCAAAACTTCAGCCCTGCTCGCTTTCCAGAATCTTTCCCACACTTACAAGGAAGGGTTCAACAAAGGAGTAGGAATTATATGAAGGGGGATAAAGAAATCCACGGAGAAAATTCAGATCAAAGGCATTTGAGAAAGCAGTATAACAAAAGCTCACAGAAGTGTATATGAAGAAACGAAGCTGTTCACTGGTTCAAGTGGGCCTTAAACAGCATTAGTATAAGAGGTTGAGAATCATACTATTACAGAATAGTCATAAAGCAGCAGATGGACTAAGTATGTCTGAGAATTTATCACTGCTGCTCCACCAAATACTTTTATTCAGTTGTATCACTTATAGTGCATTTCATCTGTGTAGCTGCTAAAACACATGGAAACTGGAGCTGTCCCTGCCTATTTTATTTTAATATTGAGCAATGAGGGGCACCGTAACTTGGGAAATTCAAGCAGGTTGAATTCCTGGGACAAATCCCCTTATACATTCCTCAGGAGTTCCCCCATGTTTGCTGGTACGTGATCAGTGAAAGTTGGAACAACAGCAGCAAAATTGTGGCAATGTTTAACAAAAGAGGTAACAGCAGATTCAGTGGCCTGAATGGGCCTTCTATGATGTAACCATTCCAGGAGTCAATGGAATCTGTTGCAGCATCTTAGCAGGACACTTCTATAGCCTTTGTTTATAATGCCATACAGAAACTTCCAAGAGGCAGTTATCCTTTAATGAAATCTGCCTTTAATGAAACCTTTAAAGAAATTGGCCTCCTGCTAACCTTCCAGTTAGGGTAATTTCATGACCATCCTGAATTTGTAGCCTGAACCCTGGTCTCCTATGCAAGTGGAACACTTTCCTATTAAATTTCTGTTATAATCTCAAAACGCATTAAGAGTGCAGGCCTCAGTCTTCTCTTTTCTGGAGGCAAAAATGCTACCCTGTATAATCAACTCTCCTTCGTTATGACCTGTCAGTTCTGGCATCATCCTGGTAGATCATTTTTTTTCGCATTATTTCACACCTCTAAGTTCTTTATACAAATGGAGACCAGAACTGTGCAAATACATGGTCTAAGTGTATCTAACTAAGGTTCAACACAAATGTAACATCTCTACCTTTGAATTCCTCATTGCAGATAATCCCAAGAGCAAGATTTGTTTTTTTAAAGACTTTATAAACCTGTGCTGCTAATAATTTGTGTATGCATACTCCCAGATACTTGCATTCTCCACCCTGCACTTTTATTTTCTAAGAAGTATGCGGCCTGTATATTTTTCCTATCAACTCATATACTTATATATATTGAAGGTCATTTACCAATTACATTTTCCTTCTGCAAAGTTCAGGAACACTCTCCTGTGTTACACTGTAGTCCTCCTCTGTACGAACTATCGTCCACAAACTTTGAAAATGAACTTCTGATTCTTAAGTTATGTAGAAGAATAAAAACCACTGATTCTAGTGAAACATAAGAAATAGGAAAAGGGGCCATCTGGCCATCTGGCCTCTCAACCCTGCCCCACCAGTCAAGACTATGCTGATCATCCCCAGGCCTCAACGTCTCTCTTGGGCCAGCACTTCACAGCCCTCAATTCTCCAATATTTCAATAATATATCTATTCCCTCTTTCAATATATTTAGTGATCTAGCCTCCAAAACTCTTTGGGGTAAAGAATTCTACATGTTCACCACCGTCTGGAAGTGAAAATTCCTTCGTCCCTCTGCTTTATTTGAAAATTCATTCTGCAAATAAGTTTCCTTGGTCGAGACGCCCCCAAGAGTGAAAATGTCGTCTCAACATTGACCTTTTCAAGCCTCCTCAGAATTTTGTATGTTTCAATAAGACTGCTTCACATTTTTCTAAACTCTAATGAATGAAGGCCTCGCCTGTTTAGCCACTCTTGATAAGTCAACCTCATCGTCCCATGAATCAGACCAGTGTATCACATTTGAACCACCTCCAACACCAATACCTCTTAAATCAAAAATGAGGACCAAACTGTACAAGGACCTCAGACATGGTTCTTCCTTCACCCCGTAGAGTTGTAAGACTCCCTTATTTTTAACTGTCAACTCTCAAGCATTAGAACCCAAAATTCCATCTTAATTGCTTGCTGTAGCTTTTCGTCCTTGCCCATCTAACTGCCTATTAAGCCTTGCTCTCTATTCTCTGTTTAGTTAGCTTGCCATCAGTCCTAATACTTGTTCCTGACTTCATCTGCTGTGACCTTAGTCATAAATCTTAAGTGATAAGTTTTGACCTTGATCATGTGTTCCGTTACTGAAGGCTATTTGAAAAACTAAATTATTAGGTAACGATGTTTCTAACGATTCTAGTTCCCTCTTAAAGTGTCAGGGTTACTTTAGCAATTTGTTACTCTCTAACACTACTCCTTTTTCTAATGAAGTTTATATACATTTAATAGCACCTATGCTGCCTTGTTCCTAAATTCTTTTAATATGTTTTGAAATGTATTTGGGCCAATGGTTGTTTTCTCTCTAAAGTTTGATTAATTTGTCAATAGTTTTCCCTTTCTATCTTAAATTTTTTATTGCTTCAACTATGATGGAATATTTCTGACATTACATTGGGATCACCTGTGAGCTTACTATATCTTTCTTCCAAGTGGCCCTGTCCCTCTTCTGAATTTAGATTTGTTATTTCTGTGTCCATGGAATCCTCGATCACTTTATTTTGTATTGCTTGAGTACTTAATTTTGTACTTTTTCTTTATCTGCATTATTGCTTGTTCAACAAGGAGGACATAAGATTACACATTCCAATCTGATTGAGAATGTTATCTGTTCCAATGTAAAGAGTTTGGAAATCAGTTCTGGATGGTTTTAGACTATGGAAGGTGTCACCTGGTTTCATGTCCATCTTGGACATTTGAGTACGTATCTTGATTAATGCTTCAGTAGAATCCTGAGGGAATGTTGCATTATTGAAGGTAATGCCCTTCAGGTATAATGTAAAACAAGACCCTCTAACTTTTGATTTGAGTGTAAAGTGGCATGATTTCAAAAAAAAGCGGATGTGTTTTCCCTGTATCTCGATCAGTATCTATGCCTAACCAACTGTTAGTTGTGAATTCATGGAATGCGTTGCCAGCTGTGGCGGTGGAAGCAGAGTCGTTGGGGATATTTAAGTGACTGCTGGACATGCATGTGGACAGCAGTGAGTTGAGGGGTGTGTAGGTTAAGTTAGTATATTTTACATTAGGATTAAACCTCGGCACAACATCGTGGGCCAAAGGGCCTGCTCTGTGCTGTACGTTTCTATGTTCTTACTCAGCTAAACTTGAGTATCTGGTGTTCATGGCCAATGCACTTGCTTCACTGTAGCAGACAATGCTTCAAAAATGTTTCATTGGAAGTATAGCTTTATGGCAATGAGGTAAAAAGCACTGTAAAAATTTCACTTTTTTTTAGTCGATGTCTGATTCCACTATAAATTGTCACACTAAATCTGCTCTTCAAATCTTTTTGCTTGTAATACAATGAGCCTATGGGAGAGTGGTTAGCTTAATTGGCTGAATGATTGGTTTGCCAATGTAGACTGATTCTAACAGTGTGGGTTTGATTCCTGCATCAGCTATGATTACTGTGAAAAACTTCCTTTCTCAACCTTTCCTCTTGCCTGAAATGTGGGGACCATCAGGTTAAACAGCCATCAGTAAACAGTAGGATGGTAGGGACAGTAGGTTAAACAGTAGGATGATAGGGACAGTAGGTTAAACCTGTGATATTTTACAAGATTTCATAGTAACAAGTCTCATTTTAAAAGCATTTACATTCTTATGACACCATTGAGCTTTGCACAGTAATTGCTATCGATGGCATAGCATGGTAGGTTTCATCTGAAATGAAAATTGTTCCAAAATTGTAGATGTTTTTGACATTATATAGTATATTATGTAACAATATCCTGGTTACTGAAAACCTAAAATTATAAAGTAAAGCTATTCACCAGCTAGAGAAGTGAAAGAGCTTCCGGTCTTTATTTCTGTTTTGTTACCATCATCTGGTGGGCGGCACGGTGGCTCAGTGGTTAGCACTGCTGCCTCACAACACCAGGGTCCCAGGTTTGATTCCAGCCTCGGACGACTGTCCGTGTGGAGTTTGCACATTCTCCCCGTGTCTGTGTAGGTTTCCTCCGGGTGCTCCAGTTTCTTCCCACAGTCCAAAGATGTGCAGGTTCAGTGAATTAGCCATGCTAAATTGCCCATAGTGTTAGGTGCATTAGTCAGAGGGGAAATGGGTCTGGATGGGTTACTCTTCGGAGGGTCGGTGTGGACTGGTTAGGCGAAAGGGCTTGTTTCCACACTGTAGGGAATCTAATCCAATCATGTTGTTCCACCACCGTGTCACCTCATTTCAGGAAGTGAGTTCATGATATTAATGTTAAAAGTGAAATAATGTTGAACATACAGAATATTGACCTTCAGTTACCATTACAACTCTGGTGGTTGGTTCTATGATGTGCTGTCCCACTTTAACACATGCGTGCAAGCACACACATCTGCAGAGGAATCCACCACAAAGGTCAGAAGATGAATCACTCAACTCCAACCCTAAAGGAACATTCATCTATGTTAGACTT
This sequence comes from Chiloscyllium plagiosum, assembly GCF_004010195.1. Classification (NCBI taxonomy): domain Eukaryota; kingdom Metazoa; phylum Chordata; class Chondrichthyes; order Orectolobiformes; family Hemiscylliidae; genus Chiloscyllium; species Chiloscyllium plagiosum. The sequence goes on along the minus strand of NC_057738.1, from coordinate 10,852,713 downwards.
ATTCAAAGTCAAAATTATCTTCGTTCTGTAAAAATCCAATCATACCTATTTCAGCTGTAAGTAATGGCAGAGAGAAACAAAGCTTGGAAACCTATGCAAGTGGCAAATACAGTTACCATACATCCCACAAAACATAACACTGGCATGTTGAAGCAACAATATGGCAAAACTGGGAACAATTTACAATGGATGTTTGCCAGGATTCACAGGGTCATTATTATCTCCAGCTGCTTCATTTATTAAAGATGACTAACTGTGGAGAGGTCGCCCACACCCCCTGCCAATCAAGGCTAACGTTGGATGGAGACACTGGTCAAGAGAACATTGCTACTGAAACAGCTCAAGCATTGACATTCAAACTGTTCAGCAGCATTTAAAGCAAGTGCACCGCTACCTTTTCAGGGTAATGTGGGATAAGTAATAAGCATTGGACTTAATGTGAACCACAAACACATCCTAAGAATACATTTTAAAAGGACGGAAAAGAGCTGAACCCCAGAGAAGAGAAAGTGACACTCCTTGTGCCAGATGATCTTTTGTGGCATTAAGGAGCTTTGACAAAATTGGAGCCAATGGCTATCTGGAGGAAAGTTGTCCCTTGGTTGGAGTCATACATTGCACAAAGGAAGATGATTGTGGTTTTCAGCAGCCAATCACCTTAGTGGGTACCGAGGGTATTTTTCATGGTATGGTCTTAGACCCAATCATCTTCTGCTGCTATCTTCGTCTGGTGTGACCTTCCCTTTATCACAAGGTCAGAAATCGGGAAATTCTCTGACGATTACACAAATTTCAGCAAGGTTCCCAGCTCCTCAGCTACTGAAACAGCTCATGTCCATATGGATCAAGACTTGGATAACACAGGCTTGGGCTGCTGAGTGGCAACTAATATTTGTGGTAGTAAAATACCCAGCAATGCCTATCTCCGAGAAAGGGAGAATCTAATCATCTTTTCTTGATGCTGATTGGCATTATCTTTGCTGAATCCCCACTATTAACACCCTGAGTATTACCATTCAACACAAAATTGAACTGGAATAACTATATAAGTACAATGGTTACAATAGAATGTCCGAAGCTGAGAAATCTGTAGTAAATAACTCACCTTCTGACTCCCTATAAAGCCTATCCATCAACATTAACGCAGATGATCTGGTCATTATCTCATTGCAGTTTTAGGGACCATGCTGTCAGCAGTTTGGTGCCACGATTCCTATAATACAATGGTTACTACACCTCCAAACGGTGGCTGTGAAGTGCTTCGGGACGTCCTGAGCTTGTGAAATGTTGGAAAAGAATGCAAATCTCTCTTATTTTCTCTGTGAGGGTATCACTGGAGATATAATTGAAACCATAGCATATCCTCAGTACATTAATCCTATTGCATACATCCATCTAACACCCTTAACACTTAGTTCTAGTGCAGAAGAATATTAACATTTCGAAGTGAAAGATGCTTATCAGGATTTAATTGGTTTCTCTTGCTGGAGATACAAAAATTAACTTTTTTTTGACAATGGCACTGTTTAGTTTCTTTTAACATCCTTCACAATTAATTAGTCTTCCATGACATATGTGATTAAGTCAGTGAGTTGACTTTTGACGGTAATTACTGAATAACTGGGTATTTTCATGGTAAAACAAGCCTTATGCTCTCTGCACAGAGCAATTAATTTTGCCATATGCTAACAAATACATGGTAAACTGTTGACATGAAACATAATTGAAATGGGAAAAAATGACATTCTCGTAGTACTTGGCTTAAAATTTATAGACCAGGTACAACCCTACAGAATGAACATTCTGTTCTGTGGAAGATTATTTGAGTTTTGGCCTTCTGACCTTTTCCACTTTTGAGGGTAACTTTTCCAAGTCCTCATGCAGCAAAGTAGTTCACCCATTGTGAATTGGGCATGACTATCTAACATCCAAATGTAAATGCTGAGAAAATCCACTCAGAGAACTGTGGCTGCAGGATTTTGCAACTGCTGTTGAGCTGTCCACATTGTTATTGGAGCAAAAGAAGTATACGCAGACCTCCAGTGATCAGAGGCTACCGATCCAAGGTGTGGCCTTCTGTTTGTTGCCTGGTTCCCAGCAGGTCCTCCGATTTGAGAGGGGCCTTGGCACAACACCAATCAAACAGCTGCACAAGGCAAGCCCATCGGAAATTGAGCTGAGAGACAGGAAAGATCATCTTCGGCCTTACAACGGTGACTGTTTGTAGGAACAAGGGCTTGTTGCAATCTTTGTGGGAAGACTTATGCAAATCTCAGGCCAGCGGAATGGGTTTCAGCGACCTTATTCCTGACTCTTTACAGCATGGGCAAAGATAATGTTCAGATTGTCTAAAAATGTACAGCTTAAAATACAATTATCTACTTTACAGTTTGTTCAGTGATTTTCAAATACTGAATTTTCTTTCAGAAGCGGGGCAACGAAAGTTAAAAGACTACAAAGGATTTAAAAATTCTGTGGCGATTGCCCTGTTCGAAATCAAGCTCTTCATTCAAAGTTTTCCAAGAGCTGTGAAAACAATAAACAAATACCATGTGAAGGAGCTGGTCTGTGAATGTATCAAGAGGTTTCCCCTAGCAACAGCTACAGGGATATGAAGACACAAGAACAACAGCTGACAAGATTTGCTTTTCCATATGTAGAGCTTTGCGCTAAGTCCATGGTTTAAACAGCAAATAAACTTTGGGCTTTCTTCTGCCTTTGTTCAGCATTTAATGGGAAGTAGAAAAGTGCTGGAAGCAAAACATGCTGATAATTTAGGATCCAAGCTGGGAGCTCAGCTATTGGAGGCAACTGTTCTCTCACAGTCCGGACCTGAATGAACAATTACAGCTTTGTGTGAAATGCTGCTAATATTACTTCTTAACCAAATTCTAGTTCACAACTGGTGGCTTGCCATGGATACGTGCTGTTTTGAACCTTGTGACTGTCATCATTCTCGACCAGATGAAGATTCTTAGCAGCTTGTTAGTATTGCCAGTTGACGGCTTTGAACTGCAGTGCACCCTCGAATACTGTCATACTGGCACATGAGTCTGAAGGGAGTCAGTGAGGTGACTTTTGAGAAGTTGTTCTCAACTGCTTGTTTTTATTGGAATTAAAAGTGTAGTGAGCTAAAATTTGGGAGCCCTCCCTTGGGCATCGAGTGCTCAGAATCACAGGCCAGGGCAACAAGGTGATTGGGAGTCAGGGAATTCTGACTGGAGGGGAGGGGGGAATTGAAGATCAGGGAGTTATGTCTGAGAGGGAGGGTGTTAAACACACAATTGTCCTGTTTGAAATTCCTAATTTAGCACCCAATTTTGACCTTAATTACTGATTGCTACAACTCAAACTTGGTTCAAAGTGGTAAACCAAGAAACTTTCAGCTTTAGTGCTGAAGTGGTGCTGAGACATACTATCATAGAGCACTGCATTTGAAACCCTCAGCCTGACTGGTTTCACTGAAGGAGTGGCAGGTCCTGGCTTAGACATTGTGGCATGTTGCAGCACAGTTTTACCTGGAGCCAAAGGCCTCAATGATTGAGCAAACAGGAGTAGGCAGTCAGATGTCGATGAGTGACGCAAAGGCAAATGCAAACTCTGCTTTCTCTCCATAGACGCTGCCAGACCCACTGAGTTTCTCCAGCAATTTCTGCTTTCTGCCCACATCCTCCACTAGGACATAAGAGCCAAGGAGCAGGGCGGAAGGCTGATACCACTGTGCACGGGGGGGAAACCCCAGGAGGCTTCACAGTGTATCTCTGCCTCATTGCATGTTCTCCTTCAGATAGTAACAGTGAAGAAAGAGGCTTCTTTCTAGGGATTACAAGAAAAGCGTGCCCCGCTTTCCTAAGCAGGTCCAGGTGGAGATTGAAGAGGGGGACACCAGTTATGTGGGTCAAAATTTACCAGTGCCCAATTCTCGACTGCCTTGCACTCAGCCTTTTCCTCCTCAGTTAAGATGGGTGGTCTTTCTCCTTAACTTGCGTTTCCTTCCCTTGGGAAATGCTACTGTCCCTCTACAGAAAGCTGCCCACTGTTGCTGCTTCACTGACCACCCAACCCCTCACCCATTAGTGATGGGTCATTTTGTGTGGAAAAGCTTGTAAAGAAATGCTCGTTTGGCCACAAGTCAATTAGGCAGCTTTCTTGAGACTCTGCAAGAAAAGGAGAGGGTAGATCCTATCAGGTTGATCCCTGTGCAGACTGTCAAAATCATTCAGCAGAATAGCTCATTGCCAGAACTTTCCAACGAGCCCCTAGATATCGTTTGGCTGGTGGTGAGAAAGGCACTACCTGTGAGATCCTTCATGAATGCCTAGACTCTCTCTACCACTGCACACTGCCCTCAATGCGGCTGTGGGCAGAAGGTAGTGACTGTCACACATCTCCTGCTGAAATGCGCCTTTGTAAAGGAAGTCTGGAGAGAGATGCAGTGGTTCTGGTAAGGTTTGTCCCAAGCTGCTCTGTGACACAGGACTCTGTGTCCCATGTCTGTTACATAGAACATAGAATGTTACAGCACAGTACAGGCCCTTCAGCCCTCGATGCTGCACCGACCTGTGAAATTAATCTGATGCCCATCTAACCTACACTATTCCATTATTATCCAATGTATGTCCAATGCCGTTAATGCGGCGGGTCTACTACTGTTGGAGGCCAGCCATTCTATGCCTCTACTACTCTCTGAGTAAAGAAACTACCCCTGATATCTGTCCGAAATCTATCACCCCTCAATTTAAAGCTGTGTTAGCTTTCACCATCTGAGGAAAAAGGCTTTCACTGTCTACCCTGTCTAACCCTCTGATTATTTTATCTGTCTCGATTACGTCACCTCTCAACCTTCTTCTATCAAACAAAAACAGCCTCAGTTCCCTCAGTCTTCCCTCATAGGACCTTCCTTCCATACCAGGCAACATCCTAGTAAATCTCCTCTGAACCCTTTCCAAAGCTTCCACATCCACATCCTTCCTGTAATGCGGGGACCAGAACTGTATGCAATACTCCAGGTGTGGCCTTACCAGTGTCTTGTACAGCTGAAGCATGACCTTGTGCCTCTGAAACCCAATCCTCCTACCAATAAACGCCGACACACCATATGCCTTCTTAACTATCCTATCAATCTGGGTGGCAACTTTCAGGAATTAACGCACCCGGACGCTGAGATCTCTATGATCATCTCCACTGCCAAGAATTTTACCATTAGCCCAGTACTCTGCATTCCTGTTCCTTCTTCCAAAGTGAACTACCTCCCACTTTTCCACACTAAACTCCATTTGATACTTCTCAGCCCAGCTCTGCATCTTATCTATGTCCCTTTGTAAACCACAACGTCCTTCAATACTGTCTGCAAATCTGCCTACCTTAGTGTCATCTACAAATTAACTAATCCATCCTTCTATGCCCACCTCCAGATCATTTATAAAAATGACAAACAGCAGTGGCCCCAAAACAGATCCTTGCAGCACACCACTGGTAATTGAGCTCCAGGATGAACATTTCCCATCAACCACCACACTCTGTCTTCTTTCAGCAAGCCAATTTCTGATCCAAACTACTAAATCACCTTCAATACCAAAACTCCGTATTTTGTGCAATAACCTATCTGTAGGACCTTATCAAACGCCTTACTGAAGTCCATATACACCACATTAACCACCTTATGTTCGTACACCTGTTTTGTCACCTTCTCTAAGAACTCAATAAGGTTAGTGAGGCACAACCTAACCTTCACAAAACCATGTTGACTTAATCAAATTATTCCTTCCAGCTAATTATAAATCCTCTCTTATAACCTTTTCCAACATCTTATCCACAACCAAAGTAAGGCTCACTGACCTATAATTAGCAGCATTGCTCCGACTCTCCATCTTAAGCAAAGGAACAACATTTGCTATCCTCCAGTCTTCTGGCACTACTCCTGTCCACAATGATGACATAAAGATCGAAGCCAAAAGTTCTGCAATCTCCTTCCTAGCTTCCCCGAAAATCTGAGGATAAATCCCATCTGGCCCCGGAGTCTTATCTATTTTCAGGTCTTCCAAAATTGCTCTTTGTCAACCTCAATCCCATCTAATCTTGTAGCCTGTATCTCCGTATTCTCACTAACATTGCCCTTTCCAATGTGAAAACTGATGAAAAATAGTCATTAAGCACTTCCCCTATGTCCTCAGATCCCACACACAATGTTTCACTACTTTCTTTGATTGGCCCTGATCTTACTCTAGTTACCCGGCAAACACCGAGACAAATATCAACTGCACTCGCAAGACAATCAACTCAGTGAGAGATGTTGGTCTTTCAATGCAAAGAGTTGACCTCGACTGAATGTTGCGGACTGGCCCATTCCAAAGTCCAGGATTACATTCTGAGGGACACACTGAAGCTGGGGCAGCTGCTGCCAAGGTGCAGTGGGGAAAGACCACTGTCTGATGTTTTTTTGCTGATGTATAATGGGAGTGCATTCAGTTCTCAGGCACCCCCGTTGTCTCAAAACATATGTCAATATTTTTCCTGGGTGAGTTAAAAATGCCTGGTTTTTGCAACTGCACGGTTAATCTGTGGGATGTCAAATTCCAATATGTCGTTTCTGTTTCCTTTTTTTCTCTCTCTGCAAAGACTTTACGGAACGGATTGAGAAGTCTTTGTATGCACTTATAGATAACTCTTTTACGAATGAAGTATGTTTTTGTATTGAGAAAACAGACAATTTGTTTGCTTTTATATCAGGCTTTTACCACTCTTACGAATTCCTCATGTGCATGATTGCTGTGTATGCGAAAACACATTGGTGTTCATTTTTTATTTTCCCTGGTTAAGGTCTTGTTAAGAAACATTTAAAGGGGTTGATTTGTGCTAAATTACCTAGCAGTCACATCATCTGCACACTGCACTAATTATGCCAATAAAAGCTGGGATGCAATCCAAAAACAAATGAACTGTTGTATTCGCACGCACATGACAATTTGTCACCTGCATGAGAAATTTCACAAGTTCGTGCTAAAGGAGAAGATGGCACCAGCAGAAATCTAGCAGGTGGCAGAGCAGAAAACCTCTCAACCAGATTCAAAATAAACGTGGAAAGTAGCGGGCAAGCTGAAATCGGTCAGGCGGCATCTGTGGGAAGAGAAGCAGAGCGAACAGGCAGGAAGTTGTTGGCCTGCAGGAGATGGAACAAACCGGCAGGAAAACCTTCCTGGACCACGTGCATCACCAACTGTGCCAGCGTTGGCTGCCTGTCCCGAGCTGCCCTTGAGAAGGTGGTGGTGAGTTGCCTTCTTAAACCACAGGGGAGGTCACCAACTGTACACCACTATCGGGGAGTTGCAAAATGAGATCAGAGAAATGACCCACCACAAGGGGATGGGAAACCAACTCTAAATGCAAATGTGCCATGAGCACCCATTTTAACAGGCTTTTCACACCTTGCTGAGGGTGGATTGATAATCACCTCCCCCCACTACAACAAGAGGGGGTTGCCCAGGGGACTGAAGATGCCATTCCATTGACAGACTGAGGGAGAAAGATTTTTGGTGTAAGCATAGGTGGCTCCAGTGATTTTCATGAGGGAGCTCTCTCCTCCCATTTCATTAATTAATTTTTAATCTAGCTCCTAGGTGGGGAGGGGTACCTGCCCTCAGGAGTGGCCATCACTTCTAGTAACACTGCTGAGGTTGCTAACCCACTAGGGGGTTGGGGGGGGGGGGGGGGGGGGTGGCGAGGTCAGGCAGCTGTCCTGCAAAGGACGGCAACCCCAGCAACAGCCACTTCATTGGCTGCCGCTCATAAAATACAGACAGAAGTCATCACACCTGCTTCCCATGTGTTACCAATGCTGGGCACTTTAATGGCTTTAATAACATCCATACCATAATGTTTCAGGTCAATGCCAAGTCATCGGTATGAAACTTTTCAACGTTGCTTTCCTCTTCTATTGGTGTTGTGAAACATTTTGGTATTTTCTGTTTGATTTTCAGATTTCCAGCATCCATTCCTGTCAATTTTTCAATTATTAGCAAAGGATGAACATTACTCTGTACACAACAATGGGACCTCACCATTCTGGAGTGGGGGTGGGATGCAGGTAAATTAGGTCTGTTGGCACATGCCTAGACAACCTCAGAATTGTTCCAGGGCAGAAGGAAGTCACGTGGCCCTTTCAGTCTGCACCAGGTTTTCATTCTCCTGCCTTCTCTCCATTCCCCTGCCCATTGTTCCTTTTCAAATAACCATTGAATTCCCTTTTGACTCGACCCAATTCCAACAGAATCTCAGCAATACATTCCAGGCCCTAAACGTAATCCAGTCACCCCATAAAATACTGAAATCAGACGCTCACTTGTCGCCTATGAATAACTGTTGAACTTAAGCTTGTTGCCTAGGCAGTTGACCTGAATAATATGCTGCCCACATGAAAATATAGTAGGCATTGATAGTCAGGCAGGAGTGAGCAGACAATTTCTGTGGTCTACAAGTGAAAGTGCAGGAAGGAAAGGTGGCACATTATTTATAAAAAGCTATGGTTGCAGTATATTGCATTGGAAACAAGCTGATTGTTAAAGTACAACTAATGTTATCATCGAGTAGGGTCTGGCAGGGATGCCTAAGAGTAAATGGCTCCAGTTAAATGTACAGAATAAGGGGCAATTAGGCCTATAGTTTGGAAACATAAGGTACAAAAATAGAAGACAAGAAAATACAGTTTGGTTCAGGCAGTGGCTGTGAGAACAAACTCTGCCAAAGTTACTACATTGTTAATAGTGTCTGCTGGAATCAAGTCCAGTCACAAAGACTTTTATTTAAGATACAAACTGGTGTCTGGAATTGATTATTCAGAATCTGGGACTGGTTATCCAAAACTCTGGTTTGGAACCATTGAAGTCAATCTTGAGGGTCTTTGAATGTTTTAATTTTACTATGTTGTGAATAAACGATAGATTTGGTTCAGATGTCTGTCTCTGGGTCATCATAATAGTGCAGAACAGGAACGTCGCCAGTAGCAGAAGCTCATGAGATTGGGAAAACTTAGTGACTACAAATAATTTAGAAAGCAAGCTAATAACAGTTACGAAATGGCAGGAATTACAAAGTTTGAGAACTTGCAGGATACATAGTGGAGCCAGCTAGAGAACAGGCGAAAGTGAGGACTGCAGATGCTGAAGATCAGAGTCAAGGTTAGAGTGATGCTGGAAGGCACAGCAGGTCAGGCAGCATCCGAGGAGCACGAAAATTGACATTTCGGGCAAAATCAAATTCCAATGCCGGTCACTGTGCTTTTCCAACACCACTCTAATCTTGACCCAGATAGAGGACAGTCAGCCCAATGAAATCAATGGATATGCACAGAAAAGGTGCCTTCAACTGCACTTATTAGGATGAAGCAAAGCTAGTGACATGACATTTGAAATAATAACCCATCACCAAGTCACCCTTTACTTAAAGGTTGAGCGTCCTCAACACTAACCCTGCTCCCTCTGAGCCAGCTCTCAGACTGAACAGGATGTCTGACATTCGTGTTTATATCTGTCAGCTCGGGCTCCCTGACTGGACCAGATTACCAGCCGCATTCAGGGAATTCATGTTCTATAAGGTCCACTTGGTTGGCCTCATGACAGTCACTATATCCTTTCCCCTTTGAGTCCAAAGATATACGCTGGTTCTTCTTTCTGGGAGTTTTAGCACCAGATCAGGTGCCTCTGATACAATTGACATGTCACACACTGTAGCTCACCTCTTGCACCCAGAGTGCCTCAGGAGAAATTCACACAACTCTTCAGGCAGCAAAGACATCAAGGCGGTGACATTTGCTGTATCCATCTCAGATTCCAAGGTATCTTCACTGGAGCTTGATGGAGAGGGAGAACCCATAGGTTCCAGAACAATCAGAAAGGAGCTGCACATGTTTTACTCCTGCACTGTTTGTGAGTTTACAGCTTTCATATGGTCCATGTGCTTGTTCAGGACCTTCGCACCTACCCGAACATTACACATCACTGGACCTGAACTTGCAATGACCATGCCTCTTAACCATGCAGGGCCAGTCCTGTGGTTCTGACATCAAACTTGGTCCCATGAAGTAAAATGCCTCTTTGCTTAGCGGAGACTAGTGACCGGCATTGGTGTTCCTGATGCTGTTTCACTCTCCCCTCCCAGGTTTGGGAAGATGATATTTAACCTGGCGCAGAGTCTTCTCTCCACTAACAGCTCTGCTGGCGCTATTCTTGTAGTTGCATGAGGGTTGGCCCTATAATTAAATAGGAACCGGGACAGTTTGGAGTCTGGTGAAGCTGTGGGCTGTTTCTTTAAATCTGCCTTCAAAGTTTTAACTGCTTTCTGCCAGACCATTGGATGATGGATGGTACACCATTCAACTTCGGGAAATATTCAAAACTCCGTGCTGCTTAACGATGGCCTGTTACCTGTGACCGACACATCCAGGGCTCTATGTGCTGCAAAAGATGTGTGCAGTTTTTCTATCATTGTCCCCGTGTTTGATGAATGAACTCTATGTACGTCCAGTCACTTAGAGTTGGCACCCACAATGACTAAAAGCATTAAGCCCATGAAAGGACTTGCATAGTCAACATGTAACAGAGTCCAGGACTTACCTGAACGTTCCCACGAATGTGAGGAAGCTGCTGGCAATAATTTCTGTCCTTGTTGGCACTCTGGACACTGCCCCACCAACATGGCTTTGTCTGCCTCCAATCCTGGTCACCAGCCATAGCTTCTCACCATCATCATTTTGCAGTTCAGCCAGTATCTGGCGGTGATATCTGTCCTTTGCTTGGACTCTCACTCTTGCTCCTCATTATAATATGCCATCCTGTACTGAGATCTGGTCTCTCCAGGTCCCACAGAAAACTAAACTAGTCTCACTGCTTGCATTTGGCCAAATCCCTCCAAACCCTTCCTATTCATTTACCTCCCCAAATGACTTTTAAATGTTGAAATTGTGTCTGCGTCCAACACTTCCTCTGGCAGTCCATTCTCTAAAAAAGTTCCCTCTCGTATCCTTTTTAAAACTTTCTTCTCTCACCTTAAAAATAAGCCAATTTAGTGGCTCGGGAGAATGTTCTGCGATCACACGTACATATCACACCACACCAGCTTGTGGAATTAAATTCAATTTGCAAATCCTGAATATAAAACTACTTCTATTAATGGTGACAATGAAATTGTCATAAGACCCATCCAGTTCACTTAAGTCCTTAAAAGAACGCAATGAGCTAACCATCCCTTACCTTACCTGGTCTGGCCTGACTCAAGACCCACAGTAGCGTGGTTCCCTCTCTTAACTACCCTCTGAAAAAGCCAAGCAAACCATTCATTTGAAGCTCTCAAGAAGGGTTATGAGACTTGAAATGTTAGCTCTGTTTTCTCTGCATGGATTTTTGTTTTTTAGAATTTTTTTTTAGATTCCCTCCAGGGTGCAAATGGGCCCTTCAGCCCAACCAGTCCACACCGACCCTCCAAAGAGTAACCCACCCAGACCCCTTTCCCTCTGACTAATGCACCTAACACTATGGGCAATTTAGTATGGTCAATTCACCTGACCAACACGTCTTTGGACTGTGGGAGGAAACCAGAGCATCTGGAGGAAACCCATGCAGACACGAGGAGAATGTTGCCAGACCTGTTGAGTTTCTCCAGCAATTACAGTTTTTTGTTCACTCAGTACAAGGTCAATTTGGGACAGGCTGGCCTTTTCAGTGACACCCATATTCCACCTAGAAACAATTATAAAAGAACGGAAAACAGTATTCAAAATGGGAAGTCAGGTTTCCAGGATTTTTAAATGTATTGGATTGGAAACCAATGGATGAAGTGCCACATTGCACCAGCAATTTAATATTGGAAAATGTGATTTCCACTGCATTTATTCAACATAGTGTATCTCAAAAAGGTGCAGTGCACTAAAAAAATGAAATAAGGAAATTGTGAAAACTAATTGGCAGGACATGGAAGTGAGGCCAGATATCAATTTTGATATCCTAGAATTTAGCACAATTATGAAAAATCTTTAGGTGGAAGATATGGTTCGATTGAACAAAACGTTGAAAAATTAAAAATAGAGCATGGTATTTTGAGATTTCCATCATTAGGAAATTCCAGGAACATGAACTCAATTGTTTTTAGTGGTGCTTCCTCGGAAAACTTTTGTGATGATTTCCCAAGTGCAGGCTGATTGATAATCTTACTTTTGGGAGTGAGAGATAAATGTTGCCCTTTAACGTGGGGAGTTAAGAAGATCAGAGTACTGGTAGCAGAAACCCTGCAAACGTTGAGGTGGTAAATATGACATTTTTCTTAGCAAAAACATTCAAACAAATTCTAAAAAAGGATTCAGCAGCAATATTCATTGAGTGCTACATTGAAAATAAGTCACTATGAAATAATATACATCCAATAAAATGAGTGAATGGAAAAGATTTGAGGATCAGTTTTGCATTTTAAAGCATGCTGAAGAATAGAGGAATCTCAAATAGCAGCAGCCAACTACCTAATCACTTTACAAAGAAATGAGTAAGCTCTAACAAACTATTACAAATACTAGAAAATGGACATTTGGAACTATGATGTACATTTAAAACAAACTTAATCATGTCACTCTGCACAGCATTTTGTTTGCTTGTTTTGTTTGTTTACACATTCTCCCCGTGTCTGCATGGATTTCTGCCAGGTTGTCTCATTCCCTCCAAAGATATACAGGTAAGGTGGACCGGACCTGTTAAATTGCCCGTAGTGTCTAGAGATGTGCAGGCTAGGCGAATTAGCCATGGTAAATGTGCAGTTACAGGAATAGGGTGGGGGGCTGGTTCTGGGTGGGATGCTTTTTGGAAGGTTGATGTTGACTCAACGAACCAAATAGCACTGTAGGAATTTATGATTCTATGATTATTATTGTTGCGTATTTAATTAAGTTAAAAAAAGAGAAAAAATGAATCTATTATCATTTAGTAGTGTGCGGCAGAGATGTCTAAGATGAAACTGGGTGACTGGTAATGGTTATCTATGAATTAAAGGTTAATTGGATGAGAACAGGGTGTGTATACATAAGGAGAATCAGTAACCAGTGTTGAATTTTGTGAAGTAGTAGTAGTTGGAATTTGAAAACTTAATGCATGAACTCTGTCTAACCAATCTTTAACCTCTGGTGTTTATCAATCAAGATCACATAATTATACCACAGCAAGCAAGCTTCAGGACACAGAATATGACTGCAATCCTAATTATTCACTTGGTAGACACTTTCAGTGGTAATAATTTATGTCTGCCTCATACTAAGTCAGCAAACTCCACCTGAATTCACTTTGAACACAACAAAAACCAAGGCTGATCGACTCAGCACCCAGTTAAGCATCTCTGCAGCTTCCAACGAGCTGTATTTTTATTGTTTCCATTGAATTTCCAACGTTGCACTTCAATTCCCTTGACCCTTACGGCATTTCTGCACAATCTGATAAAACCACTGGAAAAGTGCATTGGCAAAGAACTTTGTTCAGCACTCCTTTAAGTTTATCCCTGTTTCACATTTATCATATCATGTTCGTTACATTTTTACAGCATTACAAAATCTGCCCAGATTCTGTTCTGTTCAATCCAGAACTCTGCAATGATTTGTTGATTTCTGTTGATCTGTATGACCTCACTGCTCCAGAATTCAAGAATTGGGGGAAATAGAATATATCTGTAAAACAATGGCAGCTACTATTTTGGAATACTTTTTAATGGTTATAAATTTGAGGTTGTATAGCATGGCACTGTGCCTTGAATGCCAACAATGAGGCAAACGTGATCTTACCTTTTCTGGCAGAGGGTCCTGATTAGAATATGTGCGTGTTCATTGGGACCAGGTGCACCAGCAGTTTATTTTTTAATGCCCAAAGCACATAAGCAGAGTATGAGCTCCCATCAGTCCTCTAAAACAAATAATATAATACATTAATAAATATGTGACACATACAATAATGGAGTCTGTGGCAAAGATTGCTGGCAGGTAGGAAACTGTGGGAAGTGCTTGGATCACATTCCTATATAATTTTTGGCTCCAATTCATATTGGCAGGTATCATATTAATACAAGAAAACAGAGGCAAAACACATGCCATACATAGTTAAGTGGTTGCATCTTTTGCACATTTACAAAAGGGAGGACAGTATTATGTTGAAATTACTGGAAACTTTTATTCTGGTAAACATGTCAGTGTCCAAGTTGCATTATATCTCGAAAAGAATTGTGTTCAAGTTTTAATCAAGTATCCAGGTGCAGTTGGGTCTAATAAAAATCACCTTGACCCTGCAGAGAAGCTGTTATCACAAAAGATACTGGTTGATTCTCCACCAAAGGCTAACTATCTGTTTGTCAGAAGTCACACAACACCAGGTTATAGTCCAACAGGTTTATTTACAATCACAAGCTTTCGGAGCACTGCTCCCTCATCAAGTCCCTTCACCTGATGGAGAAACTACTGGAATATAACCTGGTGCTGTGTGACTTCTGACTTTGTTCACAACAGTCCAACATTAGCATCTCTATGTTATATTTATTTGTTACAAAGACTGGTCAGTGTACAGTGACAGACAATGAACCATAACACAAAAACCCTGTTACAAACACAATGCAAGAACATTCCAATTATCTTGCATACGTACATGTGTATGATGTGCTCTGTTTTGGAATCATATTTCAACCTTTTACAGGTAATTTCCACCTTGACCTCCCACATACAGCAGTAGGTTTTGACTTCAACAAGTATGGACAAATCGGCAGCCATTTCTACTTCTCTTCTGAATTTTAGTTTCATTAGAATCACAAATCAGAGTTTTGAATTGGCTTGATGTGGTTGTATGTCCTAAAATTCTTTTCATAGATCAATATCTATATTATTAAACACCAACATTTATGTGAAATTCAATTTTGAGCAAGAGATGTGTGGTTATTGTACAGTAGGGTGTGCTTTGACTTATAACTTGCATGTGATTTTGGTGTTCCCAGTTTGGTTAGGAGAACAGATTGCATTGCATTGTCAAATTGTCTTGATTTAGTGCTAACTGACACTAATATTTCTGAGGTGGACAAACTGGAGACTTGGAGCCAAATCTCGGGTCTAATTATTTCTCATTTGCTTCTGCCACATGGAGAGAATTCCTTTTCAATTCGACCAAAACTGATCAATGGGTACAGCTGAACTCTATTATATTTTACCCTCTCCTTTAAGTAAAATAGTCAATTACAGAACTATTGTGATGGTCATCTAATAAGATTGTTATAATAAAAGCAACTCAGTTCTCGTGATGTAGTGGCAGTGTCCCTACCTCTGAGCCAGGAAGCCCAAATTCACCCACTGAGTCCACAGGTAACCCCGAACAGGTTGATTAGAAACAGGGTCTTGGCTGTTCCAGGGAAAATTCCAATATTCTACAACTCTCTGCTTCTCCCAGTGGCACAGCGGACAGTGATAATCTATTTTATTGTAAGAAGGTGCATTTTATCACGGTATAATTCATTTTCCTTCTATTTTGAAGACAGATTAGTTTCCAACGATCAATACTTACCACTATCTGACCTACCATCCCTGCCATCCAGGCATAGTCATCACAATTCATAGACAACACAGAGGGACTCCATTCACCCCATTAAGTCTACACTGCTCATTTAAACAGCAAGAAACATTTACTACCACTCTGCCTTGTTCTCTGTGTCACTTCAATTTTTTTTCTGCCATACAAATTCCTTTTTCAAACTAGTGTTGACTCTGTTTCCACCACACTTATCAGTGCGTCCGCTCTAAATTCTAGTCACGAATGGTGTAAAAGAACAGTTCTCCCGACTTTGATTATTTTTTGAAACATGACCGTTGAGAATGCAATCATGGGATTTTATGAATAACAATGCAACAAGTATTTCAGGTTGATGTTAAATTACTAAACAGCAGAGATGTCTGGCCCGCGTGTCTGCCACCAAGAAAATTGTTATCTCCCAGAGCCTGAGGGCAGTCTTTCATTGTCATGTTAAAGTTTAACATTTGTCAAAATGAGAAGAACAGGCTGATTATCAGCCAGAGGACTATATGATTAAATAGGATCAACCACTTCATTCCACCTTGAGTTCACTTGTGGTCTTTACAGTGCCATAATATGACAATGGACAGTAGAAACAGGGAGACTGATAAACAGTCATGCCATGTATGAATATAACCTATGTTTGTCCAGTGAAGTATTTGACCAATATGAAGCATCTTGATCAATACCTGGCATAAATTAAGCAAGAACTTTTGCTCGAGTGAAAGAAACAATATTTTTACAGAGAACTATTTGACATTTTTTTAAAAATACGTTTACAAACAATAAGTCTTGTTGGTTCCAATCATTATTTGCAACTTCATCAGGATATAAATATCTCACAGTGTAACATTGCAGAGTTTGGAACAGCCCCATAGAAATGAGTTGGGAGGTTCCAATCTGGTTTTATATAGTCACTGGATACACAGGATATGTGTGTTTTAGAAATGGTTTTAATTGTAATAGAAATAAGATGCAGGTTTTGATCTGTATTTTACTTGAAGGAGAAACTGTTCCAGGCGCTACTCATTACATTGATTCACTGAAAATCAATAATTATTTTATTTTCAGTTCTAAAGCATACCAGGCCTGAAGTCAAGACGATATTACTGGTGGAGATGAATAAATTTCATCCTCTTAATTTGACGTACCATTAACAAAGCTTTGTTATAAAAGTATTAAAGTGTGAGGATCAAACAGACTGCCAGGTAAAGATGAATCTTGGGCTCACACCTCTGTGGTTCCTCCCCTTCTCTATCAGAAACAAGATTTGGCAAGCGCATTCTCAGCGCATTTTCAACTTGACACTTAGTTTATTATCTGATGGAACAAATGTTTGTCTGTACTCACTGTAAAACCAGCATTGCATAGAATCTATAGTGGATGGGAAATCCACTTGTGCCGTACAACTAGCTGAGAGCTCTAAGGAAGTTACATGTCAAAAAATTGAACATGACGATAATCTTCATAATTACAATTAAATGCATTCTGGCCATGAGAGCACTGTGTCTCATTGAAAATATTCTACAACACAACTGAATAAGTCATTCCATTCATTCATATAATTAACTGATGTAGCCACAACTTCTATTGCTCCTGAGATCTCTGGGGAATGTGAAAGAAAACGTCACTAGTCAGACTATTGGCGATCATTCCTATTGGACAATGGATTAGCACTGTGGGGAAAGAACTAACCCCACAGTGACAACTTGGGAGATTTACCAATTAGAGTTTTATACAGTCACTAAATGCAGGACACATTTTAGAAATAGTTTGGCTAGAATGTAAATTCAAACCTGCAAGATATAGGTACCCATTTTGATGTATGTTAGCAGGAGGCTGAATGGTTCGAAGTCCTAAGCAGGTTATCGGTCCTTTGAAAGGCTAAAACTCTTTTATTTTTGATGCTAAGTCATGCCAGATTCAAAGTCAAGATAATCAGACTGGTAGAGACAGATGAAATTCATTATTTCAATTGACTGCACCCATCAAGAGAGCTTTGTTGTAAGAGCAGACAGGTGCCAAAATCAAACAGACTATCAGATGGAGATGAATCTACTGCTCACACTTTAGCCACATAACTGTTGGAAATGATGAATATTTTAACTGTCTGAATACTGAACAGACTTTGTTTGATCAGCAAATGAGCCACTTTGATATCAAAGTTAAGGGAAATATTTAATCTTTAAATAGTCCAGTACTATCACCATCGCACCCCTGCTTTGTTCATGCAGTCTCAAACGTCAGGTAGCTGACATGAGCTCTGTGGAAAACTAATCACCCACACAACATATGCATCAAAGACTAAGTCATAACTATCAAGGTTCTTCTTGTTCTGGAAACCAGTTATAATGTGTAACTGAAACATTTTACATTTGTTTTCTTGTAATTATTCCAATTGTAAATAAATTTCCATGTTAGTTTTAGCCTGAATTAACAAAATGACAAAGCATGATCCACTTGTTTTTAAATAGAAAAACATACATCCAGATACTTCAACAGCCAAATAGTCATTGGAACACAGTAGAGTGGAGTTGGGTGTCAAGACTATGCAGAATGTCGTGTACATAGGCATTGCCTAGGAAATTTTAATTTACTATGGGCAATTTCTGGCATGTGTTACCCTCTGAAAAAGCTCCTTAGAGCCAGAGAATTCAGAGGGTTCTGACTCACTGAGTTCTAAAATGTTAGAGATCTAAAAATCTATCCAATTTCTCGGAATCTATTAAATTGACATCCTGACTCACCACTGAGCCCCTGCAAGTACACTCCCTGATACCTGATACCCCAGGACTCAATGCTACCACCTCTCATCTGACCTGACACCCAACTCAGACATGACCCATTCCTGGATATTACCCGACACAACACCAATGAAACTGACAAGCTCCCGTCCTGCCCCCACCGCCCCGCACAACGTGAACTCATCAACCACCAATACTTTCCAAACCTGACACAATTGCATCTGTACACCTTCTCATAAGTCCAATCACAAATGACTGTGGCTTGGAGATTGCCAGGGGAACAAGTATCATCCTGCTGGTTAGCTCAGTTGGCTGAACAGCTAGCTTGGAGAAAGTGAGGACAGAAGATGCTGGAGATCAGAGCTTAAAAATATGTTGCTGGGCTGAAGAAGGGCTTATGCCTGAAATGTCGATTCTCCTGTTCCTTTGATGCTGCCTGACCTGCTGCGCTTTTCCAGCAACACATTTTTAAGCTCTGAACAGCTAGCTTGCAATGCAGGATGATATGAATGGCATTGTTTCAATCTCCTTCCTGCTTGAGATTACGATAAATGTCCCACCTACTCAACCTCATCCTTCACCTGAGGCATGGTGACCCCTGGCTTAAACCAATGACCAGTTGTCTTTCTCTTTGAGAAAGTGGAACTTTTGTGACATTACCTGTACCATCCTGCTTCTATATTCATAATGTGAGCACCATGCATTTTGAAACCATACTTCTCCAATGCACTTTGTGCCCCGATTTCCTTCCAGCATCTTGCTCTATATAGAGCTTCATCTGATATCATTTGCTGAATTGTACAACCTCCTGAATGACTATCACTGATATCTTCAAAAGCAAGTTAGACCAGGGATAGTTTATGTCCAGACTCCACTCAGCATTGCCTAAGCTACGATGCTTTCAGGTGGGATACCTCAAACTGCTGAGTTCCCAGGTAGGGAAGGATAAACTGTTTATTTGTTACTAAACACAAGAAGAAATAACAATGTAACCCACATTCACACAGATTAAAAATGAGAAGTGAGGCCAGAACATGTTAAAAGATACTTTTCAGTCTGTCAGCCATTTATGAAGAGTAGACAGTCAAATAGTGTGGCTGTTACAGAGGATGCTACCAGTAATATTGATTTGGAGGTGCTGGTACTGGACTGGGGTGTACAAAGTTAAAAATCACACAACATCAGGTTATATTCCAACAGGTTTATTGGGAAGCACTAGAGATCGGAGCGCTGCCACTTGACAACCACCTGATGAAGGAGCAGCGCTCTGAAAGTTAGTGCTTCCAAATAAACCTGTTGGACTATAACCTGATGTTGTGTGATTTTTAACCAGTAATATTGACCTTGGTAGTTGAGGAGCTGGTTTTGAAATTCCTGGCTTTCCAAGTTGGTTGAAATTTTGTCACGTTGATTTTTCCTTTTCTTTTCCTGTGTTGAGGGGTTGCTTAATATGTATGCTCCAAAGCTGTAACCTTCACAGCACATTCATCACACATTAGGATGTCAGACCACTAAGACACACAGAAAAGGGTTGAAGCTTGCTTTTAACCTGTGTCCCCATGCATTCTTGAAAGGGAAAACGCAAATATGGCTCTTGACCAGTCTGCTGTCCATCTTTTACCATCATGTTCACAGTCTGAGGTGCTGGGGTTTAGCATTCTCTTTGTAGTGCATTGCTCCCTTTGAAGCTTCTTTGTACGTGCAATATTCCAGAGTTCCTCTCTGGGAAGCCAGATTTACATCTGCAGTCATCTTAGTTATATCAGCCCTCTCTTAAAATGTTGGAACTTAACAGCTCAATATGTCTGTGGGTGATCCAGAGTTATGATCGGTAGCCAAGACAAGAGGAAAGCAAGCCTAATTACTGTTTAAAGAAACAACAATGTCAGTACGAGCTGATTAATAGCCGTATATGATGATGGGTGTGGACTTGAAATAAAATTGCTGTCTACTACTGGTATGAAACTGAGCCATAAAGACCAGGCAAGTCCCTAGATTTGATTCCTGCTCTGTGTCACTTTGTCTCTACCAGTTTATAGAAGGGACCTTATTGTTGGATTTACCGTCCCAGTCGTGGAAGCACTAGCTTTCAGAGCGCTGCTCCTTCATCAGGTGGTTGTCAAGTGGCAGCGCTCCGATCTCTAGTGCTTCCAAATAACAATGTAACTCAAAAAGATAGGCCATTGCTTGACTCTGGTGTGATTATTTCTCCCTGGAAGTCTACCAGGCCAGTATTAGGGATAGTTATAACCCTCAAGTTAACCAAACAGTTCACTACTCCAGACTTACACATGAAGGAGGAGAACTTGGGAATGATAACAGACAGAACCAGCATCCACGGGAACCATACAAATGCAGTAATAGAATGGGAACAGGGAAATGATTAGAGTGGTGCTGGAAAAGCACAGCAGGTCAGGCAGCATCCGAGGAGCAGGAAAATCGACGTTTCGGGCAGGAGCCCTTCATCAGGACCATTTCCTGATGAAGGGCTCCTGCCCGAAACGTTGAGTTTCCTGCTCCTCGGATGCTGCCTGACCTGCTGTGCTTTTCCAGCACCACTCTAATCTTGACTCTGATCTCCAGCATCTGCAGTCATCACTTTCGCCTGGGAACAGGAGAAACTGATCAGAGACTGAAATTGAGCCTTATGAGCTTTTGCCATTCTAACATTAAGGTACAAATGTTAAAATATGGAACACTCTTTATTGAGAGTTTGAAAATGAACAACAAGGTTGCTACATATAGAAAGATTTGTATAAATTTGAAATAACTACAATATTGAATGCAAAGGCTTGGTACTGTTAAAACAATGCACTTAATTGGCCTAGCTTAATACAAAGTTAATTAAAATTAATTGATTTTAACAGTCAGAATTTGATGAGATATTTCCCCAATTTCAAATGCATCTGCATGAACATGATCGATGGAGAATAGATTGCTACAACAAATCAAACTAAAAAACAAGAAACAGAGATGTGCATTTAAATAGTGCCCTTCACAACCTTGAGATATTCTAAAAGTTCTTTACTGCCAAAGGAGTACTTTTGAATGTAGTTACTGCCAAAATGCAGGCATTGTGGAAGCTAATGTGTGTTGTAGTTCCCACAGAAAGTAACAAGTTCATAGTTCGACAATGTATTTCTTTTCGTGATGTTGCTGGAGAGATAAATGTTGGCCAGGAAACTTGCTCTTTTTTTACAAAATAAGCAGGTATTGCAGTCATTTCTTTCCACTGTCTCTCTCAGTCTCACTCGCTGCAGGAATAGAGCTACCCAACCCTGTTTAGATGGATGAATATACTTTACTTGGCCTGATTAGGCCTTCCCTCCCCCACAACTTGCAGATTCACGCACGAAACCGGCTCACTGCCTTATTATAGAAACTGTGAGGCAAATTGATCTTTGTCACCAAAAATCGGGACTCCATCCTTAAATTTATATTAATTTTATAAATGGGTTTATGTGCCACCAGTGTTAATCTTGTCAATGATCAACTCACTGTTACAGCAGTCCATCTTACAGACTCAAAAAATAAATTGTTGTCCTAAAAAGAAATACATTACTAGTTAGTATAGCCACAGTTTGATTCTGACAGTATATTGTCTCCCCCTAAAGGCAGCAGTACATTCTTGCCAGTCTTGAGATGCTGTGGAGTGTTGCCAGGAAACAAGCCCTTTTTCTGCTTTAATAAGAAGACATAAAGAGCATAGATTGTTTTTTTTTACAAGCATGCCCTACATACTGACATTATTCTTGAAGAAAAACCTGCCTGAAGGCCAGTGTTCTCAGAAAAGGTGAATAGTTAGTTAGAAAAATTCTATCCTTTCATGTGACTTTCCTCATGAAAACATCTTTAGAGTGAGCATGAATACTTATGCCAGCAGTCCTCAACTGGTATGTTAGAACTTTTCAAAGTCCTTTGCTCCCTTTGTAAAGAAATGTCCTTGAATGCTGATAATGCACCAAAAAATGTGAATGTCTTTACATCAAACTGCTTAAGTCCAGTCTGATTATTCCTGTCAGTCCTGTTCTTCAGCCTTTCCCCATTTAGATTCATAATTGACATAATCTTAAAGAGTGGGAATTGGAAGAGAGAAAAAATATGGAAAGTAGAATGCCATAGCTAGTTTAAATGAAGCCAGATGGAAAATCTGTTTATTCTGGGAGGATTGGGTAAATTTGCCTGACTAGGGGCCCAGTGTTATTTTTCTTTCTATACGGTGGATGGGGTAGCGGTTGATTGTATGATAAGTGGACCCAATCACGATAGACAGAAAGACAGACATGGGCATCTTTTTTAAACTGAATAAAAGTAAATTCACTACAAATAAAAAAAAGTAAGAAAAGGAAGAAGGAAAATAAATGGCAAACAAAGTTTGGAAATGCAGACTTCACAGCTCTTGGACTAGAAACATCGAAAACAGAAGCAGGAATGGGCCATTCAGCCCTTCCAGTCTGCTCCACCATTCACTATGATCATGGCTAATCATCCAACTCATACCCTGTTCCTGATTTCTGCCCCTACGCTTTGACCCCTTTAGTACTGGGGACTATATGTATCTCCTTGAAAACACAGTGCCTCTGCTGCCTCACAGCACCAGAGACCCAGGTTCAATTCCCGCCTCAGGCGACTGTTTGCACGTTCTCCCCGTGTCTGCGTGGGTTTCCTCCTGGTGCTCCGGTTTCCTCCCACAGTCACAAAGATATCCATGCTAAATTGCCCGTAGTGTTTGGTGAAGAGGTAAATGTAGGGGTATGGGTGGGTTGCGCTTTGGTGGGTCGGTGTGGACTTGTTGGGCCGAAGGGCCTGTTTCCACACTGTAAGTGATCTAAAAAAAAAACTCAATGTTTGGCCTCAATCACTGTCTGTGATAGAGAATTCCGTGGCTCACCACACTCTGAGCAGATCTCTCCTCATTGCAATCCTTAATTACCTACCCCACATCCTCCAACTGTGACCCTGGTTCTGAACTCACTAGTCAATGTGAACATCCAGCCTGCATTTACCCTGTCTAGTCCTGTTAGAATTGTATAGGGTTCTATGAGATCCCTGTTTTTTTTCGAAACTTTAATGAATATATTCCTTTTTAAAACCAAAGGAGAAAACTAAATATTGACATCTCAGCAGCGATGTGGCAGTAGCCACAGTTCTTCACCATCTTCATCTAGGAGCGGAAATCTATTTTTAAAATCTTTTATCACAACAGACTTGGGAAAACCAACTAATTCCCATTTCCTGCTGGATCCCTGCCACTAACATTGCCCTCCTGCTTATTTGCACTGAAATCTTGCAGTTGTTACATATCCTCCTTTGAGTACAGTGTAAATCTCAATAATGCCACAAAGCTTCCAGCGTGAGGAGCAGCATAGGGAATGTCAGAGTTGCATTTTACCAGAAATCAATGTTGGCAGAGGTTCCTGGAGGGTTTCTCTCATCCGGGGCCTCATGAGATTTCTAATGCCATTTTTTGAAACTTGCCTTTTTACCTGTGACTCATCATGTCTTCCCACTCACTGCTGCTGGTACCTCCTGCCATTCCCATACCGGCGTCATATTTAAAACACTGGTCAAGCACTCTGGGTCCGGAGCTGCCCTCCACAGATTATGTGAATTGCCCTGGACATAGCAAACAGAGGAAAATTGGCAGTCTGCTTTGCCAACAGCAACCCGGAGGTCCTCGTGGACTGGATGGTGCAGAAGAGGTCCATCCTCTTTCCTCAGGATTGATAAAGGAGACTATGCCATCTGACTTGCCAGCCTGACCCACTGCTACCACCTGGGTCAGTGCCATTTCCATTCTCCAGAGGAATGGGAAGCAATTCCACAAGAAGATCAATGGTCACCTCTGTTCTGCCAGGGAGAGTGCCACCATTGCTGCACCAAGCTTTTACCAAGGCTCGTTACCTACCACTCTCATTACTACACGGAACATCTTCGCACACTTGTTCCCACCTACTCCTCCCTTCCCCAACTTTACTAACCATGCATTCCCTCTGAACCACCTACCCACTATGGAAACCTCACTGCCTTCCCCTCACCTACACTAGCACTACCAACCGTGCCAATCACTTTCATCTTACGCATTCCCTCCTCTTGTTTCATTCCAGGTGAAGACAGCCCACGAGAGTGAGAGTGCCAGGACAGCTAACACAAGGAAACATAGAAAATAAGTGCAGGAATAGGCCATTCAGCCCTTCGAGCCTGCACTGTAAGATTCCCGACCTATGCCTCTCCACTCGCTATGAGGAGCAAATCCTTGTCCTAGCCAGTAAATTGTGTGGCCGTTGATCTGTTGATGCTGAAACCTTATTACGGTTGTTCTGTGCCATTATTACTACCAAGAATACCCTCTTAAGATGCCTTACCTTCTACCCATATTGTGCAACTCCTTCTCTCCTGCAGATACCAGTAACTGCAAATATCAGCACTTGCCTCTCATGAGGACAAGCCATGAAGACATCTCCTCCTCCACCCTCTCAGGAAGAAGCCACACTTCCCTCCGACCTAGCAAAGCTGCCTCCTGCATCCCCCACCAGCTCAGATACTGACACCTGAGTGGGTACTTTAGCTGGGTTAGAATTGAGAGCAGTAGACTCCCTTCATGCCAGGCTGGCACAGAGAGCCGGGTCCAACTCCCTCCCTACCCATTGGACATGCACAGAGATCTGCACTCCATCACTCCTGCCATTTGTGCTCAGCGCTGACTGTAAGATGACAGGGGGTCAGAGACTTTGAGCTCACCTCAGGTACCCCTCACTTACAGGACAGTGTCAGTAGGCACCCAGTCAGGGCAAGAATCACACACACAGGCCTAGGTGGCAGAGGTTTCCACCTCCACCCTTGCCTACCACTCTCAGCTCTGTGTGAGGTCACGCTGAAGAGGACACAGATATCTCCAGGAATGTCCAACCAACACAGCCAAAGCCCATCAAGGTCCCGCAGAGGGGGGCTGCCCCCACCCCAGCTGCAGAGCCTGGGACTGCACTGAGACATAGTACAGGGAAAGGAAGCAAATGATCTTCTAAGGATAGGCGAGTGGCATGGGTGCAACATCACAGTAAACACATTCGCACATTTGTAAATGTAGGTTCACTTTTTAACATCAGCTGTGTGAGTGAACACATGCTCAGCTCCAGCTATAACATTGAAAACACAGACAGACCTTAGCCATCCCTTGCATTACAGAGTGTTTTATGATGCAAGGTGTGAAGAGAGCAACTCCTGCACCACGTGCAGTCTGTGAGATCTTGCTAGCTACATTGGCAATCTTTCCAGACCACAAAAACCTTATTTTGTTCATCACAGTCACTACTGGGATTGATTCTTGATGCAGCATGACATGGTCAAGAGTGACTTGGGGGGAAGCCAAGATTTCTACACCACACAGTAGGTCAGTGCCAAAGGTCAACACACTCCATTTTGTTATCTTTCTCCTGCACTACGCAGGTGTCTGTTTGATGCCATTGTCCTTTGAATGGCTTCAAATCACACGAATGTTGTGACATCTCCATCACAAAATGAAACATTTACCCCACCCGCTGGAGGTGTGGCGGCAACCATTGTCATCTCCATTGTTCTGGATAAAGCTGGAACAAAACAATGGTCACTCTTCCCGGACTGAGTCACAGACTCAGCTTGTCAGTCTAGGTGAGCTTCCCAAAACCTTTATATTCCCAACCTGGATGCCAGCTTAGTCAACCTCATCAGCATTGATTCTTCTCCACGTTCCCATACAACCCCATTATTTAAGTGTGCATCTCCCACTTTACCCACTGAGGTACAAGCATACTGCATAAATGCATAGACAGACGAAAACGGTAGCGCACTGTTCCCCATTGAAGCCAGGTTGGGCTCACTGTGGATAACTACCCACCACGACACAGCTCCATTCCTCCTGTGCTGTGTTGTCTAACCACCTTGGAATATTGAGTTATTCCCCTTTC
The DNA here is from genome assembly GCF_004010195.1 of Chiloscyllium plagiosum. Classification (NCBI taxonomy): domain Eukaryota; kingdom Metazoa; phylum Chordata; class Chondrichthyes; order Orectolobiformes; family Hemiscylliidae; genus Chiloscyllium; species Chiloscyllium plagiosum. Next base: position 10,826,463 of record NC_057738.1, on the reverse strand, counting down.
ACAATTAGCCCCGCTGTATTCCGGCATGCTGCCTCTAATCTCCATAACTTCTCCCCCACAGCAGCGGCCCACGGTAATCTCCCTTGGTTTCTTATGGACAAACCCCACCCCCAGCACTGATTTTGATCTGCTCTCTTGCCCGACATCGGGACAGTCTGTCCCGAATGACAACTGACCAGCTCCCTAACTGACTTACCGTGGTTCCCTGGACTGGGCCTATAAGACTGACCGTGGCCTAATGCCTGGATTGTTGAAGTACAGTTCCCCCAACCACGACCACGCCAAACAGCTAACCGACTATGTCCAAGTTTGTGGACTGACTATCAGAGGCTGCCCTTGACTTACTGTATACACGACCCTGACGGAAGGGTGCTTCCCTTGTCTTGACTGAGGACTACACCCATTAGATGATTACACATGGTCATTTGATTGGTGCACGTGCAGTGTGTTCACCACGTGAGCTGCACATGGTAACAGCTGTGACATTGGTGTAGAACGGCAATGTACAGATTTTTATTTCTGGCTGAGTAGGCAAGCTACATAAAGGCACGGCAAGACAGAAACACTGTGATCATCCAGGCAGGCACAAAGCCAGTGAGCACTAAAAGAGCAAGCAAGGAACTTTGAGATGCTCCTGTGTCAAATCCACGAGCTGGATGCCCATCACTGCATGCAAACTCTCCTGGCCATAGCATTCCAATGAAAGGCGTTGACACACTCAACAGTGCAGCATTGTACTGCAGAATTGTCTTTCAACTGGCCTGGAGATATACCATAACAGTGCAGTGATGCTGGTATATGTCCGAGCACAGTACCCATGGGCAGGGAGGGGGTAGGTTGGTCACTGTCCATGGAGCATGCCCTGAGATATTGGGGACTGCTGTCTATGATGGAGGGCCAGCATAACAAGTGATGAACTGGAACCACCTGGGAACCATTCTGACTCATGTTAGGTATCGTCGCCATCTAGTTTCTATCCAGCGGGTGAGAAAATGCAAATCAACTGCTAACTAATAATGAAATATTAATGTATGTAAATACACTCACTAGTGAGACTCTCATCTTGTCGTTCAACACTTGGTTAGGAATGGGACATCTTGTTCTCAAAATCGGAAATTTCGAAAAATCGCCAATCTCACTCTAGCTTCACAAAAATTAGGAAATTCTCAACGTGCATGTTATTAGGGCACATGTTGCCCTTTTAAACATTATTGGCCACAAAATCTGCCATGGAAATACAAAAGAATCCCATTGGAACTGGGCTCACAGAGAGTCCACATTATAGAACAGGCACCAAGTGCTGTTACTCTCCATCCAAATCACGCTGACTCTGAGAATAGCTTCCCTCTGAAAGCATGGCATCAGTGATATTACCCACACAATAAAATTACCCAGACCCATACAAATAACAACTAAAAACTGGGGAGGCTGGAAACCTGAAGCAAACACACAGAATGGGCGGCACGGTGGCACAGTGGTTAGCACTGCTGCCTCACAGCGCCAGAGACCCGGGTTCAATTCCCGCCTCAGGCGACTGACTGTGTGGAGTTTGCACGTTCTCCCCGTGTCTGCGTGGGTTTCCTCCGGGTGCTCCGGTTTCCTCCCACAGTCCAAAGGATGTGCAGGTCAGGTGAATTGGCTGTGCTAAATTGCCCGTAGTGTTAGGTAAGGGGTACATGTAGGGGTATGGGTGGGTTACGCTTCGGCGGGTCGGTGTGGACTTGTTGGGCCGAAGGGCCTGTTTCCACACTGTAAGTAATCTAATCTAATCTAATCTAAAAGAATGCTGGAGAAACTCAGCAGGTCTGGCAGCATCTATGGAGAGAGAAATAGAGTTAACGTTTTGAGACTCTTCTTCAAAACTGCAGAAGAGTTCATCAACTCAAAACGTCGACTTGTTTCTCTCCATAGATGCTGTCAGACCTACTGAGTTTCTCCAGTCTTTCGGTTTTTACCCCTACATATGTTATTGGTCTAATGCAAAAAAGAGTAAGAAATACTTTGCATCTTCTTAGCACCTTCATGAGCTCACAAAGTCCCATTGTCTTTTATAGCCAATTCAGTCTTTTCACGTGCAGTTGTTGTTGTCTCATTTGGAAATGTGGCAGTAATTTGCTCTCAGCAAATACCCACAGAAATCAACCCGATAATAGCCAGATCGTCTGTTTCTTTCAGTGATTAAATTAGATTACCTACAGTGTGGAGACAGGTCCTTCGGCCCAACAAGTTCACACCGGCCCTCCACCTATCCCCCAATATTTACTCCGACTAATCCACCTAACACTACGGGCAATTTAGCATGTCCAGTTCACCTAACCTGCACATCTTTGGACTGTGGGAGGAAGCCAGAGCACCTGGAGGAAACCCACGCAGACACGGGGAGAATGTGCAAATGCCACACAGACAGCTGCCCGAGGCGAGAATTGAACCTGGGTCCCCGGCACTGTGAGGCAGCAGTTAACCACTGAGCTACTGTGCCGCCCCTTGAACAATAAGTATGGGTTGGGACACCACAATGAGAAATCTGCTTCTCTTCTTCGCTTAGTCCCAGGCAGTGTTTTGAGAAGACTTGCTTTACCTACAGTGTGGAGACAGGTCCTTCGGCCCAACAAGTTCACACCGGCCCTCCATCTATCCCCCAATATTTACTCCGACTAATCCACCTAACACTACGGGCAATTCACCTAACCTGCACATCTTTGGACTGTGGGAGGAAGCCAGAGCACCTGGAGGAAACCCACGCAGACACGGGAAGAATGTGCAAACGCCACACAGACAGCTGCCCGAGGCGAGAATTGAACCTGGGTCCCCGGCACTGTGAGGCAGCAGTTAACCACTGAGCTACTGTGCCGCCCCTTGAACAATAAGTATGGGTTGGGACACCACAATGAGAAATCTGCTTCTCTTCTTCGCTTAGTCCCAGGCAGTGTTTTGAGAAGACTTGCTTTAACAAGAGCTGTGGTCCTGGCAGTGCAGCATTCTCTCAGCATTGTACTGGAGCCCAAGCCTCATGAGTGGGAACATGAATCCATAGCCTCATCATTCAGAGGTGAGAGTGCTCACACTGAGCAAAAAACTGACAAATAAAATTAGCTCCATGTCTGAAAGACAGTTTCATAATCTTAAAGAAAATGATCTACTTCTACGCGCCTGCCTATGGCCCTTACTATGTCCTCTGTGTACCTCTGTAGTATGCCTTTACCTTTTTCTTATTTCATCTGCTTCATCTCTTTCTTTTCATATCGTTTGCCTCAGCTCCATTCTTGTCATAGTCTGTCGGTGTAAAATAAGGCAATTACAGAAGTCAAAAACAAGCCAGCAGTTGAAAGTCAGCAGCCTGCTTGAATTTAGATTTGTAGGCTGACCTCATGCATTTCCCTGTTGCACATTGCAGAGTGACAACCAGCAGATGCCCTTTGCAATGGACAGGCTACTCATCTATTACAATGGGGTCACCACTAACCCCCCATCTCCACCAAAGCGTTTGGTAAAAATTCAATATCATGTAACATACGTGTATGGAGTAAGCTGCCAGAGGAAGTGGTGGAGGCTGGTACAATTGCAACAATTAAGAGGCATCTGGATGGGTATATGAATAGGAAGGGTTTGGAGGGATATGGGCCGGGTGCTGGCAGGTGGGACTAGATTGTGTTGGGATATTTGGTCGGCATGGACAGGTTGGACCGAAGAGTCTGTTTCCATGCTGTACATCTCTATGACTCTATGAACTGACTCATTTATGTACCTGCTACTATTTTTACAGGAGTGGGTTGAATTGAGTATGCGTGCCCCACTTACAAGACATGAGAAATTTCTGTAGAACATTCACTTCAGATTCCCACAGCGCAGTTGGGAGTCTCATCTAAATTGAACACTGCCCGGGCTAGTTTCCCACAACTTGCGTCAGAGGAGGGTAGATAAGTAAGCCTACCCACCACAATCTCCTGCTTCCCTCTGCCAACTCACAGCCCTCCAGACTCACTCTGCCATGTGTCCCTCCTTCCCTCCTTATTTCCAGTCCGCCCATTCCCCACAGCTGTTTCACAATCTTTGTCACAAATCTGCACTGGGACCCCGCAACAGCATGATCCAATCTTTCCCAATTGCCAGGGATCATTTTCCATAACTTCAGCACGTTTTCATGACTTTTCTTCCCCTGACTGTCAACTGACCAGGACAGATTTGTTGTTGTTTCGAGCATGTTAACCACTCAATTGCACCAGTATTAAAAACGGCATTTGCAAACAAACTGTGGGCTCACAGAATTCCTGGGTTTCCTGATGCGAAAGTAAGGTGAGAACATAGTAGCAATTGAGGAACTGAAACCAGTACATGGAAAAGTGTACTTGGTGCTCACAGTTGCTTTCTTATCTGCTGGTCTGAGATGGGTTATGTACTGAGAGATTCTTTTACACATTTTTGCAGCTTGTTTATGATTTTGAACATTTCACGTGCAGAGGTTCAGTTAGGAACCATTGAACCAAAGAAAGATGACAGCACAGAAAGTGGCCATTCAGCCCATCATGTCTGTGCCAGCTGAATACACTAGCCACACATTCCAATCCCACTTGCCACTGTCTGGTATACAGCAATGGAGGTTATAGCAGTGCAGGTTCAGACCCAAGTGTCTTTGAAATGAGTTGAAGGTTTCCGTCTCAATCATCAGACTGGGCACTAAGTTCCAAACACCGACTACCCACAGGATGAAAAATATTTCCTAATGTCCCCTCTAATCCTTTATTAATATCTTAACGTAAGGTGCCGAGTAACTGACCTTGCCACTAGGGGAAACAGCTCTTCCCTGGCCACTCTAACCAACACCCTCGTTGTTTTGTATACTTTGATTGTGTTATTGCTCAGCATCATCTGTTCTGAGGAAATTAACAGTAACTTATCCAATCTTTCACCATATCTGCAATTTTCAAACTCTGGCAACATTCTAGTAAATCTCCTCTGTACTATCTCTAGATAAATTATGTTCTTCCTGTAATGTGACCAGAACTGTATACAAATCTCTAGGCAGTGTGTATGTGGTTGCAGCATTACATTCCTGCTCTTGCATTCTATCACTCAGCCAATGAAGGAAAGCATCCCAATGGGCCCTCCTTCCCACCATATCCATCTCTCCTTCTCCCTTCAGGGATCTGTGGGTATTCACTTCATGGTTTCTCACTTCTTCGACGGAAAATGCTCTACAGACTGAACTATAACACCCTTGAATCTCAGACTGTGAACACAATGGTTAAAAATACACAGTAGTACAAGTGAGAGACATATTTACATTTTTTTTCCCCTTTCAATAATATGCAGGGTCATTAGAACGTGGACTATTGTGCTGTGAAGTTGACAGAGTCATGGAAATGTACAGCACAGAAACAGACCCTTCACTCCAACTCATTCATGCCGACCAATATCCCAAATTAATCTAGTCCCATTTGCCAGCACTTTGCCCATATCTGTCTAAGTCCGTTGTATTCATATACCCATCCAGATGCCTTTTAAATATTGTAATTGTACCAGCCTCTACGACTTCCTCTGGCAGCTCATTCTATACACGTATCACCCTCTGCGTGAAAAAGTTGCCCCTTAGGTCCCTTTTAAATCTTTCCCCTCTCACTCTGTAGTTCTGGTATGTCTTACCATACATCAAGAGCATTTCCGAACTGACAGCCAGACTACTGCGACCATTAGGACTCATAACAGCACACAAACCAACAGCCACTCTCAGACAACTCACCAGAATGAAGGACCCAATACCCAGTATGAGCAAAACCAATGTAGTGTACAAAATGCCATGCAAGGACTGCACAGAACACTACATAGGACAAACAGGAAGACAGTCAATCAATAAGCACATCGACCTGGACCCAATATACCGACCACTGCAGCGGACAGCTGGAACTGACAACCGGAAGTGGCAGATTCAAACCACTACAAATGCCGGAGGAAAGATCACAGAAGCGCTTCACAGGAGGCTCCCAAGCACTGAGGATGTCACCTAGATAGGGGACGAAACGTCTGCAACACAAATTCCCAGCTTGGCGAACAGAACCACAACAGGGAGACCAGAATTGCACACAATATTCCAACAGTGGTCTAACCAATGTCCTGTACAGCTGCAACATGACCTCCCAACTCCTATACTCAATGCCCTGACCAATAAAGAAAAGCATAATAAACACCTTCTTCACTATCCTATCTATCTGAGACACCACTTTCAAGGAACTATGAGCCTGCACTCTAAGGTTTCTTTGTTCAGCAACACTCCCCAGAACTTCACCATTAAGCGTGTCAGTCATGCCCTGATTTGTCTTTCCAAAATGCAGCATCTCACATTTAGCTAAATTAAACTCTATCTGCCACTTCTCAGCCTATTGTCTCATTTGATCAAGATCCTGTTGTAATCTGAGGTAACCTTCTTCACTGTCCACTACACCTCCAATTTTGGTGTCATCTGCAAACTTACTAACTATACCTCCTACGTTCACATCCAAATCACCTATATAAATGATGAAAAGTAGTGGACCCAGCACGGATCCTTGTGGCACTCCACTGGTCACAGGCACCCAGTGTGAAAAACAACCCACCACCACCACCCTCTGTCTTCTACCTTTGAGCCAGTTCTGTATCCAAATGGCTAGTTGTCCCTGTACTCCATGTAATCCAACCTTGCTAATCAGTCTCCCATGAGGAACCTTGTTGAACGCTTTACTAAAGTCCATATAGATCACGTCCATCGCACTACTCTCATCAATCCTCTTTGTTGCTTCTTCAAAAAACTCAATCAACTTAGTGAGCCATGATTTCCCACACACAAAGCCATGTTGGTTATTAGAAGACTAACTAGAATCAGATGCTAAAACCTTTCAAGAGTTGATGGATATTGTTATAAAATATTATGACCCTCAGCCACATCTAATTTAGAGATGCTATTGCTTTTACTCGACAATTCAAGAACCAGGGGAATCTGTATTAGGATTTTTGATGAGGTTAAGATGACTGGCAGAGGTCTGTGACTTTGGTTTAACCCTTAATGAGATGCTGAGAGACCGGCGGTATGTGGGATTAATGATACAACCTTGCAAAAGTGCCTACCAAAAGAACTGGACTTCAAAGAGGCACTTCAACTGGTTTTATCATTGGAAAATGTGACAAGTCGAGCAGATGAGTCGCAGGGTGTTCAATGGAACTGAGCACCCACACCAGTCAGATTGAGCACCCACACCAGTCAGACTGAGCACCCTCACCAGTCTGACTGAGCACCCTCACTAGTCTGACTGAGCACCCACACCAGTCCGACTGATCACCCACACCAGTCAGATTGAGCATCCTCACCAGTCTGACTGATCACCCACACCAGTCAGACTGAGCACCCTCACCAGTCTGACTGATCACCCACACCAGTCAGACTGAGCACCCTCACCAGTCTGACTGATCACCCATACCAGTCTGACTGAGCACCCACACCAGTCTGACTGAGCACCCACACCAGTCAGACTGAGCACCCACACCAGTCAGACTGCGCACCCTCACCAGTCTGACTGAGCACCCTCACCAGTCTGACTAAGCACTCTCACCAGTCAGACTGAGCATCCTCACTAGTCAGACTGAGCACCCTCACCAGTCTGACTGAGCACCCTCACCAGTCTGACTGAGCACTCTCACCAGTCTGACTGAGCACCCTCACCAGTCAGACTGAGCACCCACACCAGTCAGACTGAGCACCCACACCAGTCTGACTGAGCACCCTCACCAGTCTCACTGAGCACCCTCACCAGTCAGACTGAGCACCCTCACCAGTCAGACTGAGCACTCTCACCAGTCAGACTGAGCATCCTCACTAGTCAGACTGAGCACCCTCACCAGTCTGACTGAGCACCCTCACCAGTCTGACTGAGCACCCACACCAGTCTGACTGAGCACCCTCACCAGTCTCACTTAGCACCCTCACCAGTCAGACTGAGCACCCTCACCAGTCAGACTGAGCACCCACACCAGTCAGACTGAGCACCCTCACCAGTCTGATTGAGCACCCTCACTAGTCTGACTGAGCACCCACACCAGTCTGACTGAGCTTGGGGAGCACCACTTGAGTAAAGGTAATTGCACAGCCTCACTCTGGGCATATCCTGAACAGAGGGACTCTTGTTCCGCAGCAAAGCCCCAAAACAAAACCAAACCTCAACAAAGGGATTACAATTTTCTTTGGGATCCAGGCCAACAAGCCATTGTAGTTATTGCTGGAATATGGACTCGACACAACGATGGAGTCCGACTGGATCTAAAATGAGTAAGAGAACTCATAGGCCAGTATTCAGGAGAGCGCACACCCTGATTTGGAGCAATTACATTGCTTCGCAACATCCAAATCAGTGTATGTAATTTTAGCTAAAATAAGTAAAATGAGAAAGGATTCCATTAGTGGAGGAGGTGATCTCCGTGAAGGTGAATAAGTCACCAGGACCAGATGAATTGTATCCTATGCCATTTAGATACAGAACTGGCTCAATACAGAGGGTGGTGGTGGAGGGTTGTTTTTCAGACTGGAGGCCTGTGGTGTGCCACAAGGATCGGTGCTAGATCCACTCCTCTTCGTCAAATGAAACGACCAATAGGAGTGGATGAAGAAAGAAGAAACCTTTATTGATTTCGCATCATTTGAGCAGGTGATGGCCTACTGGAGTATTCACCCAAAACCCTGGGTAATGTTCTGAGGACCTGGGTTCAAATCTGATGGCAGATGGTGAAATCAGGAATTAAAAATCTAATGATGACCATTAAATCATTGTTGATTGTTGGAAAAACACATCTGGTTTTCTTATATTCTTTGGGAAGGAAATCTGCCATCCTTACCTGGTCTGGCCTACATGTGACTCGAGACCAACAGTAATGTGATTGACTTTTAACTTCCTTCCGTGTGATGTTTTGAGGTCATGAAACGTTTAACATAAAAGCAAGTCTTCCTTCCTCTAATTGACCACTAACTGCGATAGGTTAAGATTAACCTCGAGGCACACAGCCACAACGTAACATTGAAATGGCCAACCCAACACATGGCAGCAACTTGGTTTCCCACAATCCACTTGATCTCAGTTACAACTGGAAGTATACATGAAATGAGTGGGTTTAAAACAATTAAACTTTTAACAAACTACCCTACCCAAACCCACCTGTCTGTGGATAAAATTATCTCAGTTGTTTCCACTGAAAGGAAGACAACAGCCAAAGGACATTAATTTAGTGAGGGAGATGAGAGTCTTTTAAAAATTATATGCTTTGTAAGCTGTTGTGCTGTGGAGTATTTCTGATGAAGGACTTACGCCTGAAACATGAACTCTCCTGCTCCTTGGATGCTGCCTGACTGGCTGTGCTTTACCAGCACCACACTTTTTGACTCTGATCTGCAGTCCTCACTTTCTCCTTTTAACTACCTTCCAGGCAATTAGGGATAAATGCTGGCACAGCCAGTGACGTCCACATCCTGAGAACGAAAAAAGAAAGCCTAGAGCTTGGCAGTTTGGGATATCATTTGCGGAACGGTAATATCTTGGGAAACCTCACATGTTGTTTGGTTTTAACAATACCTGCCCATTTACTGTGGATCCCTTTGGGGGACTGTATTTGTTTCCACCCATTCAACCAAACTAATGACAACTTGCTGCAGATAGTTTCCAGCCATCCTCTTCACTATCAACGAGGCAGCAAAGTTTTGTGTCACCTGCAAATATCCCAATCATGCATCCCACGTGATGTAGTACATTAATAGATACTATAACCAGTACACAACTCAAAACTGAGAACTATGGAACAACACTCAAAACAGTTTCCATTCACAAAGACATCCATTGGCCCTTCCTTTTTGTTTCGTGTCACTGAGCCAATCATGCATCCAGATCGCCACATCCTTTCCATCCCAAGGGCTTTCATTTTTCTTAACAATCTGCCGTATGAAACCTTATCAAATGCCTAACTAAAACTCATGTAGACATCATCCACTACACTACCTTCATCAATCCTCCTTATTGCTTCCACAGAAGACTTAATTAAATTTGTAAGACATGATTTAGCCTGAACAAAATCATACTGACCATCCTTGCTTAATTGGTGCCTCTCCAAGCTACAGTTAATCCTATCTATCAACATTGACATTAGTAACTTGCCCGTCACCAAGCCGAAAGTGACTGTCCTAAATTACTTGGTTTATCCCTTGCACATTTTTGAGCAATGGTGCAACGTTCAGAAACCTCCAATCCTCTGATACCTCATCTGTATCTCGTGAGGATTGAAAAATAATCCTAAGAGCATCTGTCGTTTCCTTCCTGGTTACCTTTAATAGCATAGGAAAATGTTGCCACATTTTCCAATGATAAAACCAGTTGAAGTGCCTCTTTGAAGTCCAGTTAGACTTCTTTTGGTAGGCACTTTTTCATGGTTGTATCATTAATCCCACATACCGACCAGTCTCTCATCATCTCACTAAGGGTCAAACCAAAGTCACAGGCCTCTGCCAGTCATCTTAACCTCATCAAAAATCCCAATACGGATTCCACTAGTTCTTGAATCATCGAGTAAAAACAATAGCATCTCTGAATTAGAGGAGGCTTAGGGTCATAATATTTCTTAACTATATCCATCAACTCTTGAAAGGTTTTAGTATCTGGTGCCTCAGGGAAAGTTAGTCTTCTAATAACCAAAAAGGCTGTGTATCCACAAGCTATTCAGGAGAACTACTTGTTGCTTTTCATCTGCCCCAATGTCACTTGCCCAGAGCAAATAATGCATTCTTTCCACATACAGAACAACCTCAGTGATCCGAACATCAATTATCCGAATTTCGGATTATCCGACCAAGATCTCAAGGTCCGGTAAAAATGTTATCCGTTATCCGAACAATCAGTTATTCAAACAAAATGCTCCCCACCCATTTTGTTCAGATAATCGACGTTGTTCTGTACTGGGCCCAGTCTTCGATGGCAGGACTGAACACGTCAGGCTTCCCAAATAATGGCATGTAGCCAGATATACTTACCCCAATGACGCCCAGAGCTAGCAAATTACCTCTGGAACATGTTTTAATCTTCTTGCCACTGAAATAACTCCACAGAGGCCTGTATCCCATTCTCAGGTCACCGTTTGTTTACACGTGAGAAGTCTTTGACACTGGTCTCGCTCCCCCAGAGCCAGCTCTCAAACTGAACAGCTCTGACACTTCTGTTCATTTTTTTCGTGAAAGACACAAGGTGTACAAATCTTTATTAAAAAGCTCCATGCAAGAGGAAACACTGCTTGATAAACAGTTTCCTCAATGTTTATATTTTCCAATCAACTTATTCAGAGATTTTATTACACACCTCCAGAACAGGTAAGATTTGAACCCAGGCCTTCTGGTTCCAAGGCAGGGAAAAGCAAGCGATGAAAGATACAGACAAAGACGGCATTGTCCTGTTCATTTATATTTTTTTTAACCCCCATACTACCGCCTAACTGCGGTAGTGCTTATTTTTTCCCCAGCACCCATGTTGTGTGGGTGCAGATGACTCCTATTTATTTTTTTTGTGTGCAGGTGTGAGACACAGTGAGAGACACAAAGTGATTCTCCTGTTCATATCTGTCAGGCAGGACTCCCTGATTGGATCAGATGAACAAGTTCCAATCAGGGAACTCATATTCTATGAGGCTACCTGGCTGACCTCATTACAATCATGGCACGCCTCAGATCAGATCAGATCCCAGGCCTGTTCTCTCCTGGTTTTCCTAAATGGATACAGTCTTCAGCAAGAAATGCAATTCATTTTGTTAAGTTGGACACAAAGTGCCAAGCAACTGGAGCACGACTTTCTACTCACAGCATTCCAAGAGTTTCATTTGACCTCCCTCCATGACTCCCACCTAATCCCCAATCCTAAAATTCCCTCTAGCTTCCCTCCTATGACTTACCAAAATGGTGCTGCCAATGAATGAAGCCGTTCAAAATTGATCAAACAACACAGGCAAACTGCTCTGAAAACTAAATAGGCAGAAGCAACTCACCAAAATTATTGAACTGAGGCCTGAGGCCTTCTAAGGTAATTATTTTTGATCGGGCATAGCCAATTTCTACCCAGTAGAAATTTGAAATAAAAGCTTATATATGTTTTTATATATATAAAAATGTAAAATTTTATATATGTAAAAATGTAAAAATATGTATAAACATATAAAATTACAACATTAGTAAATATTAATTAAGATCTGATAGTTACCTAATAGGTTATATGTATTTTATATACTATATTGAAATACAATACATTGATACGACATTAAGATATATGATACTAAATGAAGAAACATTGAAATGGAAGCCTGGCAAGTATTTTCAACAAAAAAATCAATGTTGCACAATACACTAAAATGAAACAAATCTGTGATCTGTGGCTGTCCTGTCTCATGAGACAAAGTGTAACAGCAGGCAGTTAGTTGGGATACTGTTCAAATATATCTGGCCTCAAAACTAAATGCACACCAGAATCAATTCAGATAAGTTTTGACTTGGGTTTTTCCTTACTTAATTTGATTCCGTTAACATTTTAATGATCAGTGCCAACACAATGGCAAACCTGATCATTCTTCCTTCGTGCCTGACCATGCAATGCAGTGAGCCTACAGTGCAAAGGCACTGCAATAGGTACAATAAAAGCCTGGTTGGTTATGGGCACTAAGTATTTTCACAGCTAGTCTCCTAATCATTTCTTATTGCTATCAGTTCTTAAAATTAACTAACCCTCCTACATCCAGTCCCATTCTCTAACACAGTCAAAATAAACCTTAAGTGTCCTTTTTTTAACGACACAAAAGCAAACTATGCAACTTAAAGCTGTGCTGATTAGTCCCAATTCTAACAAAATTCTTCTGAGTTCATAACAGTGCAAATATCTTGGTTTATTAGGAAAAAGAAAATACTCAGACATTATTGGAAGCTCTAGACATCAACATATTGCTTTCCTGACTTTCTGTCCTCAACTGCATACCCATATCTGCACTGCCATTCATTCCTCCATTATTCCCATGTGTTGATTCTGTGTCACCCGATGGATTGAATTTAAAATCGTCATTCTTGCTTTCCAATTCCATCATAGCCTCAACTCCAGCCATTCAACTTTCTTCAGCTTTTTATTCTATTCCAAATCTTTTCAATCTTTGCCCTGACCTTTCATGCACCACGCCCTCCATTTCCTCTCTTCCTATTAGCCATAGAGCTTGAAGATGTCTCGATCCCTCTTGTGGTGCAGTGAGCAGCACTCTGCCTCTCCGCCAGAAACTGGATTCAAGTGCTGACTCTGACTGGATGGCCGAGGAAGCTATATTCATTATGTAGGTAAATTGGTAAATTATCAGCCATCACATATCTATGGCAGGTGGTGTGAGCAGGAGGGACGGCTGATCAGCCATGCTTGAAGTTTAAGGAAGAGCAAGCTACTAAATAAAGACAAAACTGTGTGCTTTGTCTGCCTAAAACATGACTACTCTGTGAGAAACCTTTGAACTCTTTCAAGTGCCCCAGTCTTTCTCTCTGCCTAAAGCCTTATATTTCACTATATCTCTCTTGACCATTCCACCTTCTCAACCATGTTTTAGCTCTCTAATCTTGCCCTCCTTGACTTAATGTTTATACTTTTTACATTGTGATGTACCTCAGGCCATTCATGCAGTAAAGAAACCAAATTCTTATCGGTTTTAAACAATGACCCCCATTTTTCATATTTGTAGTTCTTCCCTGGTATAATATATGCAAAGCAAGCTGTCCTTGAGTAATAAATATGAATAATTATTGTTAATTGTTCAATGTAAACTGCATTCTGAATCAATTACATGGAGATATTATAATCTGTTGATGTCCACAAAACTCTAATAATGCTAATAAATGCATAAAGATGTATCCTTAGCTAACTAAAACGTGGTTGAGAAGGTGGAATGATCAAGAGAGATATAGTGAAATATAAGACTTTAGGCAGAGAGCAAAACTGGGGCACCTGAAAGATTTCAAAGATTTTCTCACAAAGTAGTAATACACCATGCTCTATTTATAGATTTGACACCATGTTCATAGCATCTTAACTGAAGGCAAATTTGATCACCCCAAAAATAGGTAGATGGATCCCATTGCCTGATTTGTCCATTTCTTCCTTCTTATTGAAAGTTCACCCCTACTGCCTGCAGTTTAGCACTAAATACTCGCAAGTGGCTGTACATCACAACAAAGAGTCCTCGTTTTTGTCCAGATGGAAGCATTCCAGGCTTGTCTGCAGTACTGAAGGTCAGCCTGCTCCTTTTAATGGAGGAGTTCATTTAGACTGGTGCAGTGCTGGAAGTGGATGGGGAAGGGTCTGAACTGGGAGAAGTATGACAAGTGGCACTATTAGATGGAGTGTCTGTTTCAAAACTCTCAGGCACAATACTAGATACCTAAATACAAAAGGGAAAATGAGATGTCTTCTTACTCTGGTGATTCCAAGGGCCTCTAACTAACTCACCAGGAATTGTTAGCTATCATTACCATTGTAAACAGTGCAGACTGCTCCCTGGGGTGGGGGAGTCCAGAACTAGAGGGCATAGGTTTAGGGTGAGAGGGGAAAGATAGAGAAGGGACCTAAGAGGCAACTTTTTCATACAGAGGGTGGTACATGTATGGAATGAGCTGCCAGAGGAAGTGGTGGAGGCTGGTACAATTGCAACATTGGGTGCTGGCAGGTGGGACTAGATTGGGTTGGGTTATCTGATCAGCATGGATGAGTTGGACCAAAGGGTCTGTTTCCGTGCTGTATATCTCTATGACTGTATTCCCCCCCCAATCCCACCTCCCTCTCATTTACCTCTCAGCCCTCCCCAGCCCACAAGCCTCATTCCTGATGAAGAGCTTATGCCCAAAACATCAGCTCTCCTGTTCCTCAGAAGCTGCCTGACCTGCTAAACTTTACCAGCACCACACTCTCGACTCTGATCTCCAGCATCTGCAGTCCTCACATTCTACTATACTGAAGGACTTGCAGTGTCACAAGAAGTAGTTAAGGTCAGTAGATTCATCTTCAAATGCCATATGCTTACACTGCAACTCTAGCCTCACACTTTGCTTAATTCACTCCCACCTCCCACTTTGCTCCCTACCAACATCATGTTCATGACTTCAGCTCATCTTCACAGACATAACCTTACTGGAAGACACACACTCATACCACACAGCTTGTGAACAATACCAGCTATTCAAGTATGCCAGTTATATCCTGAAGAAGGGCTTATGCCCGAAACGTCGATTCTCCTGTTCCCTGGATGCTGCCTGGCCTGCTGCGCTTTTCCAGCAACACATTTTCAGCTCAGTGCCAGTTATATCACCCAAATATATGTCACCACCCCACCCTACTCTCTCTTGCAGAAGATTGATGAGGACAGAGTGGTAGACATTATTTACTTTGACTTTGACAGTTTTCTGCACGGTCAATTAATTATTAAAGTTAGATCACATGGGATTCAGGGTGAGATTGTCAAATGGATTCAAAATTAGCTTAATGACGGGAGTCAGAGAGTGATGGTGGGAGGGTTGTCTTTCACAGTGGAGGCCTATTGCCAGTAGTGTTCCACAGGGATTGGTGTTGGGTTCACTATTGTTTGTCATTCAAATAAATGATTTAGATGAGAATATAGGAGGCATGATTTGTAAGTTTGCAGATGACACCAAGCTTGGTGGGATAGTGCACAGTGATGACTGTTACCTAAGATTACAAAGGGATATTGAGCAGTTGGGTCAATGGGTTGAGGAGTGGCAGGTGGAGTTTCATTTGGATAAAAGCGAGGTATTGCATTTTGGTAACACAAACAAGAGCAAAACGTTTACAATTAGAAGGTAGGACCTTGGGTAATGTTGTGGAACAGAGAGACCTAGGTGTCCAACTGAGTAATTCTTTGAAGGTTGCATCACATGTAGACAGGGTGCTTAAGAAGGTGTTTAGCTCACTTGTCTTCATTGCTCAGACCTTTGAGTACAGTAGTTATGTTCAGGTTGTATAGGACATAGGTGAGGTCTCTTCTGGACTAATATGTCCAGTTCTGGTTGCCCTATTATAGGAAGGATTTGATTAAGCTGGAGAAGGTTCAGAAGAGATCAATCAGGTTGTTGCTGGGAATGGAGGGTTTGAGTTCTAAGAACAGGCTGGATAGGCTGGGGCTATTTTCACTGGACCGTAGGAGGTTGAGAGGTGACTTTATAGGCATTTATAAAATCATGAGGGGTATAAAAAAGCTGAATGGCAGGTGTCCTTTTCTGAGGGTGTCTGGTTTCAAGTCTAGAGGGCATATGCTTAAGGTGAGAGGAGAAAGATTTTAAAAAGACATGAAGGGCAATTATTTTACACAGAGTGTGGTTCATGTGTGGAATGAACTTCCAGGGGCAATGGTGAAAGTGGGTACAGTTACAACATTTAAAAGACATTTGGATAAGTTCATTCAGAAGAAATGTTTGGAGGGATATGGGTCAAACGCAGGCAGGTGGGACTATTTTAGCTTGGGATTATGGACAGCATGGACTGGTTGGGCCGAAGGGTCTGTTACCTTCCTGTTTGACTCTATGACATGATCGGACAAAACTGCAAACAGAAATGTTGATCCAATGTGTTGCATATGTTTCCTCCTCAGATGGAGAAAATGATATTGGAGCAGCCATGATTGATGCCCTGGCCAGAGGCATGGCTGAAACGATTAAGATAAATGTTTGTTTTTACCTAATCTCTGCCTCACATCCAATTTACACTTCAATCCCCTCAAACTCTACTGATTATCAAGCTGCAGCTGTTTTAAGGATGCGTCACGTTTCCATTAATCATTCTGCCCAAACCACTCACTCTCTTCTACTCCCACAACCCTTGTGCTTTCTTCCTTTCAAACACCCAAGAATTGGGGAAGTTATGGTGCAAGTGTAAGAAGTGATAGAGGAAGAAGGAATTCACAATGAACCACCACTGTCACCATCTCTGAAACTCAAAGTTAAATACTGCCACTATGTACACTGAAAAGGCTAGACTTTGAGATGGGATCTGGGTGAGGGACCAGCTGTAAGTATTTGATTCTGAATGCAGCTTAGAGTGAATAATGAACAATAATTATACTTGCAGCTATAGTGGGGGTGAAGGATATTGCAGATGGTAGCTCAACTGGGGACGAAGTTGTCTGTCAATTTTGTTACATAGGACTCCATTAAGGATTTCACTGAGACAGTTTACAGAATCAGATTAATGAGTATACATTCAAATATGCCACACACACTGTTTTCTGTCTTACATTTGGGTCAGATAATTGCTCCATGAAACTTTGGATTTTGGATTTCCTGCACCCTTCCCAGTCTCCTCTTCCTCCCTCTTCAAGCAGTTTGTATTTGTGTCATCTCCTCATTATCCCTGTCATGCTGCAAGAGGGATTAGAAACTATCGCACTAATGACTGGGAGAAAGTGAGGACTGCAGATGCTGGATCAAGTTGGATGAGCAAAGACTCAGATGTGAAAACCAAGTCATTCACCACATGCACCCCATTCCCTACAGATCTGAGAAGGTGGTGGAGAAACAAAATCAATTGAGACCTTCAGCACAGAGTAAAATAATTAAATGAAAAGACTAAACTTACTGAGCTACTGGAGTGGGATGATGTAAGATGATCTTGCAGAGCCTTGAACCAAATAGCCTCCTTTCGTGCTGGAACTATTCTATGATTCTATGATTTCACGACTTTAACAACAGATTAATCAACAATTACCTCTACCATGTAACACAGTTCTGGAGTGTTGCCACATCCACTCATGTATGATGGCAAACAATTAACCAACTGTCTGGAGTAGAAGACACCGCAAATATCCTTATCCACAGACTGTGTTAACCTAGTACATCAGTAACTCAAAAAACAAGACTGAAGCATGTGCAACCACCTTCTGCTAGATATGTTGAGTCGATGATTCATCTTAATGTCCCCCTGTTCTCCAATGCATCGATACAATGACACTGCAAGATTCCCCAAATTACAATGGTTCAAGACTGGATACCCCCAAATCATCAAGCTCTGTGTGCAGGAATTAACTGTTTCTTTTCTTTATTCAAATATCCCCTTTCTTGGTTGCAGCAATATAAATTACAATAGAGCTTGTTCCTTGTAAGCGTTACCTTCCCCAACTTAGAACTTTTACTCCTGTCCTATTGTTGTCCTTTTCTATAATAATGCTAAATCCAACTGTATTATCACCACTTCCTCCAAAATGGTCACCTACTGCTATTTAACCATCTGCCCAGATTCATTTCCTTCGATTAAATCGAAAGTTGCACTTCTCTCATTGGTGGTTAAAAAAAATGTCTTTTGAATACAATTCAAGAATATTGTGCTCTCTATGCCTTTCACATTATTTGTGGTTCAGTTGATTTTGGGGTATTTGAAATCTCTAACTGTTACTGCTGTACTGTTTTTGTTCTCAGAAACTTGCAGACATATTTGTTTGTCCAACTTTCTTTCACTGACTGAGGATCTATAGTACACACCTGAAAGTGTGGCTACCCGTGTTTTGTTTCTGAGCTAAATTGATATGGCCTAATCTAATGCTTCATTTAATATGTTATCCTTCCTTACAACAGTGATTGATCTTTTCACCAATAATGCTTGTTTTAAAAAATTCTCAAGGTCAGGTTCGTAGGAGAGTAGTCTGACACAGAACAAACGACCAAGAGGCGAGTCTGCTAGAATATTTCACACATGTATTGGGACATAATTTTACACCACAATGCTACACCCTCACCCTTTAATCCCCTTCTCTATCCATTGAGCTGCCATCCTTATCCCTTATTAAACCATGTCTCTGTTATTGCAATTATATAATGCTACTATGTTGTCTTTGTCCTCAGTGCATCAGCATTATTCACTACTTCACTTACATTTATGTGGATATACCTTTAACTGCTGCCAATATTCTGTGCTGAAATTTTTTAAGTGCCGTCCCCTCTAACTTTCAGAGTCTCTCATTAGGTTTGTGCGTCCCATTCCATGGTTTAAATTTGCCCTCAGGTTCCCATGCTCTTACCAATGTCGTTTGAATTCTTCCCAGCAGCACTATCAAATCTCCCTGCAAGGATATTTATCTTAGTTCTGTTCAGGTAAAGAGACCGCATCCAGTTTATACAGATCCCACTTCAGCCACAATGTCCCACAATTCTGATTCCCATCCTTTCTACACCAGCTTTCGAGCAATGTGTTCAATTGCTCCCAACTCCCATTTCTATGCTCACTAGCATGTGGGTTTGGAAGCAATCCTGAGAATATTACTTCAAGGATCCTCCCTCTCAATCTCATACCTAGCTCCCTGAAATTTGCTTTCAGGGCCTCACCTCTTTTCCTACCTACGGCATTGGCACCAAACTCTGGCTGCTCATGCTCCCCCAGAACAATGAGATGCAGTCACTCCTTTATTCTGCTGCAATGGAGGCAATTTAGTGTTCTGAAGCAATATTGATGGCCACAGAAAGACCTGTCTAATCCGCTGACCATGAAATCCTCTATCATTATTGCTCTTCCATTCTTCTTCATTTCCCATCTCCCTGGGCAATACAGCAGAGCTGCCAGTGGTATAACCTACCCTGCTGTAACTGCTCTAGCCTGAGGAACCATTACTCTCACCAGCATCCAAACTGAAATACTGATTAGCTCACACTGCTTGCTTGGTTCATTTAGACTGCCTGGTGATCCTCAATTCTCTCATTCTCTATACACTTCTAACTTGCAGGGTGACATCTTTCTAAAAATGGTTATCCACACAGTCGCTGAAAATGTGTTGCTGGAAAAGCGCAGCAGGTCTGTGAGAGTGTTGTCCTGAGCTGGGGTATGTCTAATTGCAGGGATTGTAGGTAGCGGTGCATGGCTGCAAGCGTGGAGCGAAGGATCCGGAGGGAGGTCTGTTGCTGGAGGCTTCGGATTTGTTGTAGGTACTGGTTGTCCTGGTTGGGTCCAAATTTTGTTGGTCGGAACGTAGTCCAGAGTCCATGCGGGATCAGTCGGTTCCGTAGGCAGGTGCTGAGGAAGGAGATGTGGCTGTGGTAGCGAGTCTGTTTGAGAACGTAGCTGAAGAGCTTCTGTGCAGAGGAGATGACCTGGAGTGTGCAGTGAGAGAGGGACTCACTGAAATCCTTGTAGAGGGAGGAAGAGAGCTTCTTCAAGAAAGGCATCTTGTAAGAGGATTCGCAGTAGGTTAAAATCTTCGAGGAGAAAGTGAGGACTGCAGATGCTGGAGATCAGAGCTGAAAATGTGTGGCTGGAAAAGCGCAGCAGGTCAGGCAGCATCCAAGGAATAGGAGGATCGACGTTTCGGGCATAAGCCCTTCTTCAGGAATGAGGAAAGTGTGCCAAGCAGGCTAAGATAAAAGGTAGGGAGGAGGGACTTGGGGGAGGGGCGTTGGAATTGCGATAGGTGGAGGGAGGTCAAGGTGAGGGTGATAGGCCCAATTTGGTTGGGGGCGGAGAGGTCAGGAAGAAGATTGCAGGTTAGGAAGGCGGTGCTGAGTTCGAGGGATTTGACTGAGACAAGGTGGGGGGAGGGGAAATGAGGAAACTGGAGAAACCTGAGTTCATCCCTTGTGGTTGGAGGGTCCCTAGGCGGAAGATGAGGCGCTCTTCCTACAGCCGTTGTGTTGCTATGGTCTGGCGATGGAGGAGTCCAAGGACCTGCATCATCTGTGGCATCCGCTGCCCCGATGTGGCCTCCTCTATGTTGGGG
>NC_057738.1:10771223-10805194 GCF_004010195.1 Chiloscyllium plagiosum | reverse complement strand
TCTAGGAAGGGGAGGGAGGAGTCTGAGACGGTCCAGGTGAATTTGAGGTCGGGGTGGAAGGTGTTGGTAAAGTGGATGAACTGTTCAACCTCCTCGTGGGAGCACGAGGCAGCGCCGATATAGTCATCGATGTAGCGGAGGAAAAGGTGGGGGGTGGTGCCAGTGTAGCTGCGGAAGATGGACTGTTCCACATATCCTATCCACACAGTCCTCTGCCTCACAAATGGAAAACAGTGACTACATCTGCCAGTCATGCTCCACAACCAGAAGCTTCATCTTGCACAGCGAGTGCCCCTTCCCTCCATCATACAGCCAGAAGTGGAGATGCTTGCTGATAATTGAAAAATGCTCAGCGTTATTGACAACTTCTCAGATACTGAAGCAGTCCATGTTCAATTACAGCAGGATCTATCTAATATCTAGGCTTGGGCTGACAAGTGGCAAGTAACATTCACACCACACAAATGTCAGGTCATGACCATCTCTAATAAGCGACAAATGAATCATCACCCTTTTATATTCAATGGAGTTACCATCACTGAATCCTTCACTGTTAACATCCTTGGCGTTACCATTGACCAGAAACTAACCAGACTTGCCACATAAACACAGTTGCTACAAGAGCAGGTCAGAGGCAAGGAATGCTGTGGTGAGTAACTCACCTCTTGGCTCCTCAAAGCCTGTCCACCATCTACAAGGTGCAAGCCAGGAGTAGTGCTGGAAAAGCACAGCAGTTCAGGCAGCATCCGAGGAGCAGGAGAATCAACATTTCAGGCATAAGCTCTTCATCAGGAAGGAACATTGACTCTCCTGCTCCTCGGATGCTGCCTGACCTGCTGTGCTTTTCCAGCACCACACTCTTGACTCTGATCTCCAGCATCTGCAGTCCTCACTTTCTGCAAGTCAGGAGTATAACAGAATACTCCAGGTGAAGCTCCAACAACACTCAGGGAGCTTGACACCATTCCGGACAAAGTAGCCCCCTTGTTTGACATCACATCCACAGACATCCACTCCCTCCACTAATGATGCTCAGTAGCAGCAAAGTGCACTGATACACTGCAGAAAGTCACCAAAATCCTTCGATAGCACCTTCCAAACCCATGACTACTTGTTCTAGAAGGACAACGGCAGCAGATATGTAGGAACTCCACAACCTGCAAGTTCCCCTCCAAGCCACTCACCATCCTGACTTGGAAATATGTTGCCGTTCCTTCGCTGTCACTCAGTTAAAATCCTGGAATTCCCTCCCTAATGGCATTGTGGGTCAACCCACAGCACATGGACTGCAGCAATTCAAAATGCCAACTCATAACCACCTTCTCAAGGGGTACTAGAGATGGGCAGTAAATGCTGGTCAGCCTGCGATGCCAACATCCCAGGAGTGAATTATAAAAAATTTCATGGAGATGTATTTGTCTGGAACATATGGTATCTCATTGACTTCATTACATTTTCCAAGTTAACCGTCCATCCCTTAAGTTTAAAAGCTAGTTATTACAATGAGAATAGTACAAAACTTAATATTGATCCATTTGTTAAACACAACAAAGAATCTGAATAGTGCCTTCCATCAATGTATTCATGCTGTCCAGAATCCTCTGCATTTATAACACACTTAGTGATTCTTAATTTATTTTCACTTGCTTCCCAAATTCTATTTTGCAGCTGCTTTTTCAGGCAATTGTAATTTAGGATGCTCTCATCTTCCTATAGCTCAAAGGATTTAAGTGCTATTAAAAGTCAAAGCCACACCACACTTGCCATTTATGATAATGCTCGTCTAGTTAGAAATGCCACACCGGTTCATTATCACGCAGATAAGTTCATGAAAGATAGCATTTCAATGCAAGATCATTTATCAAATGTGCCAACAGAACCCAAAAATAAATTGAGATGAAAGTGTATGAGTTCAGCTCATTTAACTCAATTGCATTCTCATCCAGTACAAAGCCGGTCGTTTCTCACCACCTGTAAGGAAGATAGTTTCTTTAATTAGGATGCTGAATACGATCTCAGGGTAGTGCTTAAACAGCAGCTTGTGAGAAATAATATTAAACACCCTGAGGGCTTATTGATGTTAGTGCACAACAACATGGCTACATTGGAGTCTGTGAGGTTTCATTTCCAACACCACAACTGATTACTTTGATTTTCATAGCAATTGCACCAGATTCCAGTCACATCCCAATAACTGTCAGCTGAAACCTGACACATTGATTTCCAACAGTCGAGTTTCAAAACCCTGAGGACGGAGATGAGCTTCCCTGAAAGATGATTTCTCAAAGCTGTGGGTCAGTTTGATAACTATTTCTTTAAGTGCACGTATTTCGGTGCAGACTTGCTATAATTAATTCATGCCCTCTGCTTCCTCTTCATCCTGCTGTTCATGCTTTAGTTTAATTCAGACATCCTCAGTCTAACAAATATCTGCTTTTTGTTCCTCTGGCCAACAGCATCTTCGTGTTGCTGTGTGCTCCAGCTCACTCCTGACTTAATTAACAGATCCATTTCCCTGTCCATGTTCCTGTCTAACTGATTTTCTGTTTCTTTTAGTCACTTTCGTTCAGTCTTTTATTTGCTCTGATAACATCAGCAGTGACTTTTGGATGTGAATAGACCTTTGGCTGCTTTAGTCATTTTTCTTACGTTATCGGGAAGTAACAGATCAAGTAGCGTGAATTTAAGATGACTTGAAAATCTCATACCACTTTATTGAACAAGTCAGACTACAACTTGCAGTTACAGATTACTATGTATGCATCCATTCTCCAACATGCTTCCGCTGCACAGCATATGATTGGCGGTCATGTCGTTTCATCCCAGTCCTGGGCTCACTAGCTTTAAAGCAACACAGCTCTTAAACCAATAGCGGTGGTCAGGTCACTCCACACTGATATTTTAAACCCTATCCCATCCATCACCGCAACAGACCAGACACACAAACAGACTTACAGAGGGAGAGAGAGAGAAAATGAAAGATCAACGGTGTAACGGAATAAAGGAAATTGAGAGAAGCAGAAAATCGGTTTGACAGGAACATGGACAGGTAATGGGTCTGTTAATTAATTGAAGAGTGAGTTGGAGCACACTGCAACATGAAGATGCTGTTGGCCAGGGGAACTAAATGCAGATATTTGTAAAACTGAGGATATCTGAATTAAACTGAGGAATGAAAAACAGGATGAAGAGGAAGCAGAGGGCATGAATTAATTATAGCAAGTTTGCACTGAAATACATGCACATAAAGAAACAGTTATCAAACTGACCCACAGCTTTAAGAAACCATCTTTCAGGGAAGCTCATCTCCATTCTCAGGGTTTGCAATTAGGGTGTTGGAAATCAGTGTGCCAGGTTTCAGCTGACAGTTATTGGGATGTGACTGGAATCTGGTGCAATTGCTGTGAAAATCAAAGTAACCAATCGAGATGTTGGCACTGCATTATTTTTATCCGATGTGTTTAGATTAGGTCTATATTCAGACAAGCTAACATAAATATCTTTATTGACCATCATTGTAAGTAAGCAAAGGGAAGAGAGTCATTGAGTCAGAGAGATGTACAGCATGGAAACAGACCCTTCGGTCCAACCCTTCCATGCCGACCAGGTATGCAAACGTAATCTAGTCCTATTTGCCAGCACTTGGCCTATATCCCTCTAAACCCTTCCTATTCCTATACCCATCCAGATGCATTTTAAATGTTGCAGTTGTACTAGCCTCCACCACTTCCCCAGACAGCTCATTCCCTACATATACTGCCCTCTGCGTGAAAACATTGCCCCTTCGGTCCCTTTTATATCTTTCCCCTCTCACCCTAAACCTATGCCCTCTAGATCTAGACTCACCGACCCCAGGGAAAATAGTTTGTCTATTTACCCTATCCATGCTCCTCATGATTTTATAATCCTCTATAAGGTCACCCCTCAGCCTTCGACGCTCCAGGGAAAACAGCCCCAGCCTATTCAACCTCTCCCTATAGCTCAAATCTTCCAACCCTGGCAACGTCCTTGTAAATCTTTTCTGAACCCTTTCAAGTTTCACAAATGCATGCAATATTCCAAAAGTGGCCCAACTAATGTCCTGTACAGCTGCAATATGACCTCCCAACTCCGATAGTCAATGCTCTGACCAATAAAGGAAAGCATACCAAACACATTCTTCACTATCCTATCTACCTGCGACTCCACTTTCAAGGAGCTATGAACCTGCACTCCAAGGTCTCTTTGTTCAGCAACACTCCCTAGGACCTTACCATTAAGTGTATATTCCTGTACTGACTTCATTTTCCAAAGTGCAGAACTCACATTTATCTAAATTAAACTGCATCTGCTACTCCACAGCAATTGGCCCATCTGATCAGGATCCTGTTGTAATCTGAGGTAACCTTCTTGAAAGGGTTCAGAAACCTGAAGAAGGGCTTATGCCCGAAGCGTCGATTCTCCTGCTCCTTTGATGCTGCCTGACCTGCTGCGCTTTTCCAGCAACACATTTTTCAGCTCTGATCTCCAGCACCTGCAGTCTTCACTTTCTCCTAACCTTCTTCACTGTCCACTACACCTCCAATTTTGGTTTCATCAGCAAACTTACTAACTACACCTCCTATCTTCACATACAAATCATTTAGATAAATGATGAAAAGTAGTGGACCCAGCACCGATCCTTGTGGCACTCCACTGGTCATAGGCCTCCAGTCTGAAAAACAGCTCCCCACCACCACCCTCTGTCTTCTACCTTTGAGCCAGTTCTGTATCCAAATGGCAAGTTCTCCCTGTATTCCATGAGATCTAACCTTGTTAACCAGTCTCCCATGGGGAACCTTGTCGAATGCCTTACTGAAGTCTATATAGATCGCGTCCATCGCTCTGCCCTCATCAATCCTATTTGTTACTTCTTTAAAAACCTCAATCAAGTTTGTGAGACATGATTTCCCATGCATAAAGCCATGTTGACTATCCCTAATCAGTCCTTGTCTTTCCAAATACATGTACATCCTGTCACTCAGGATTCCCTCCAACAACTTGCCCACTACTGACATTAGACTCACCGGTCTATAGTTCCCTGGCTTGTCCTTAACATCTTTCTTAAATAATGGTACCATGTTAGTCAACCTCCAGTCTTCTGACACCTCACCTGTGACTATCAATGATACAAATATCTCAGCAAGAGGCCCCGCGATCACTTCCCTAGCTTCCCACAGATTTCTAGGGTACACCAGATCAGGTCCTGAGGAACTATCCATCTTTATGTATTTCAAGACATCCAGCACTTCCTCCTCTGTAATATGGACAGTTTTCAAGCTGTCACCATCTATTTCCCTACATTCTATATCTTCCAATTCCTTTTCCACAGTAAACCATTGAGGCAAAATACTCATTTATTATCTCCCCCATTTCGTGCGGCTCCACACAAAGGCCGCCTTGCTGTTCTTTAAGGGGCCCAATCGCTCCCTTTTGTCCTTAATGTATTTGTAAAAGGCTTTTGGATTCTCCTTAGTTCTATTTGCCAAAGCTATCTCATGTCCCCTTTTTGCCCTCCTGATTTCCCTCTTAAGTATACTCCTACTTGCCTTTATACTCTTCTAAAGATTCACCCGATCTATCCTGTTTATACCTTACATATGCTTTCTTCTTTTTCTTAACCAAACCCTCAATTTCCCTCATCATCCAGCATTCCCTATACATATCAGCCTTTCCTTTCACCCTAACAGGATTATACTGTCTCTGGATTCTCGTTATCTCATTTCTGAAGGCTTCCCATTTGCCGGCCGTCCCTTTACCTGTGAACATCTGCCCCCAATCAGCTTTTGAAAGTTCTTGCCTAATACCGTCAAAATTAGCCTTCCTCCAATTTTGAACTTCAACTGTTAGATCTGGTCTATCCTTTTCCATCACTGTTTTAAAATGAATAGAATTTTGGTTGCTGGCCCCAAAGTGCTCCTCCACTGACACCTCAGTCATCTGTCCTACTTTATTTCCCAAGAGTAGGTTCAAGTTTTGCACCTTCTCTAGTAGGTACATCTACATACAGAATCAGAAAATTTTCTTATACACACCTAACAAATTCCTCTCTACCTAAACACTTAACACTATGGCAATCCCAGTCTATGTTTGGAAAGTTAAGATCCCATACCATAACCACTTTATTATTCTTACAAATAACTGAAATCTCCTTACAAATTTGTTTCTCAATTTCCCACTGATTATTAAGGGGTCTATAATATAATCCCAATAAGGTGATCATCCCTTTCTTATTTCCAAGTTCCACCCAAGTAACTTCCCTGGATGTATTTCCGGGAATACCTCCCTAAGTACAGCTGTAATGCTATCCCTTATCAAAAATGCCACTCCCCCTCCTCTCTTGCCTCCCTTTCAATCCTTCCTGCAGCATTTGTATCCTGGAACATTAAGTTGCCAGTCCTGTGGTACTACTAATCAGAAAATAATAAAGTAGCTCAAATACCTGTAACAGAACATTGCTAACTTTTCAATACAGACTGGAAATTCTTAGATGAGATGACTGATCCCATACTCCCAGCGAGTTCTGAGGTCAGAGTTGCTGAAGTATTGTAGCCTGACCTGCACCTCCTTCCTACACAGCACTCCATGCAAAACACAGCATCAGTAAATTTAATATAGTGTGCTTTTTCGTTATATGAACAGTGGTATTTGCTAGCTTATTTTGCACAGGCAAGGGACTATAATAGAATATAGTAAATCCACTATGACAGTGGAGAATGAAACTTAACATCAGTGTATTAACCACCAATCTTGCAGTATCATTTCTAGCTTCAAAATTATACAACATTTGTAACACACACTATCCTGGTGCTACCTAAACTAGCATGATCGTATCTGTTACAAGGTAACTTTGCATCATGTCACTTGTTGCCTGTACAATAAGACTGATTTCTATCACTCTGAGCATATCATCAAAACCCCTTTCCGTGTTTGAAAAGACTGCTCAGGAAACACACATTTATTCAGAATTCTCAGTGTGCACCTGTTTTAGCATTGCTTTTCTTGTTAGTGTTGCTGCAATAATGACTCTTCAACATAGACTTAATGAAGCTCCTCTTAAGGATGGATGTTGAAGCTGAAACAGTGTCTAATGACTAATGGAGTGCTGGCTGAGCCAGCTCATTAAAGCTTTCCTTTTCTTTGCAGCAACTAATCAAGAGTATGCATCTGAAGCCATGAGCAGCACCTTTTAGCTCCACGCAGTACACAATGTTCAGCCTCCACTGGGAGGCCTGTCATCCACTTTTCACTTTGCATTCTCCATGTTCTGAAGAGCCTGCATCATATCATTTACAATCAACCTCATGGGCTATAAATATTGCTTCAGAAACCATTGCTTGACAGTAATCAGAGTAGCTAAAGATTAACCAGAATTTTCCAGTACAAGGTTTCACTCTGAAGAGGGAAAAATCTCTTTTGTTTGTAATTTATCCTAGCTCTAATGCATTGTCTTTTTAATATAAACTTTAAGGACAGTGTATCAACATAAAGTACAGAAATTGCAGACTTACCAGGAACTATAGATATTATTTTGAGTATAATTGTTATTCAATCATGCACTTTAATGGATATGCCAGGCTGAAGTTTACTTTCTGGAAATATTCCTGTTCTGCTCTTGCAGTAACACAATACCCAACAGAATAACACCAGGTTGTGAATGTAAAGTCATCAGACCAATCAGTTACAATATAGTGGGTCAGCGAACAGCCTGTCCAGCACTTGAAATTGAGACTTAAGGGATAGTCAATCACATATACCCAAGTATAGGAAGTCTCTCTAATCCCTGGCAGTCCTAATGCATTGGCTCCCTATGTGCTGTACACCGCCCTGTCTCAATCATTATTGACCACATCATTCAGCTGCAAACCTTAGAACACAGAGACCAGGGAAAGAATAGGGAAGCTTGACCATGAGGGGCAATAATGTCTGCAGAACCCATTGCCCTGTATTAGCCATATTCATCTTACTTCTTCACGGTGCAAGCAGCTCTCAACAGACATTGATCCATTGTACTTGTACATCAATAGACATGATGATAGGCAGCAAGCTGGCACAGTTACAGTCAGGGCAGAAACTCAACCATACCGACGCATTGCAAACCAATAACGTCAGACTTTATATACAGAGTAATGTCAGCTGTGCCACCGAGATGCTGTCAAAAGGATTTCTTTTGCCCATGTTTGGGTCAAGGCTATAATGACATCAGGAGGGGGATGGCCCTGATCAAACTCAAACTGAGCAGGTTATTCCTTTGCAAATGCCGTTCAATCGCAATGTCAACAACTCCTAACAGCACTTAACTGATGATCAAGGGATATCCCAATCACTCAAGTGGTCACTGACAGACCTGAGTGATCCTGCTGGGCAGGCTCCTAAGAGTGCGGGAAGCCCTTGCAGCCTGCATTTAATCCCTGAGCTACTGCTAAATTGCACAGAATAATCTGAATTAGCAACCAAAAATCCCGCTTGTGCTCTCTGACATTTTCAGGACATCACCAACAAATAGGTGTTCAGCCTTAGTCTTGAGTATATGGTTGCTCTGCCTTTGATTTTACCACACCAGGCTGCAGATAATCCAGGCCTTGGTTTCTCTCACCACAGATGCTGAGAATCTTCAGCCTTTTCTTTACATTTCAGAAGAAATATTTGCTCAGAAAATGGTGAGAATGTAATATGAGCAGCTCTGCTTCAAATAATGTTCAAACACTCCAGAAGGGAGATATAGGAGCTCCATTTAATGCCCCGTTTGAAAAATGGCACCTCTCACCGTGCATTCCCTAAGCACTGCGCTGTCTTTTCAGTCCAGACTTTGTGCTGAAGTCTTCATCAGGTTGTGGTTAAGGGGAGAAGGGAGTCGTGATGTATTGGGAGTTGGAGAAATGCTGGGAGGAAGCAAAGAGTTTCTGTATGGTCTCCATATGTAAAGGAAGTCAGCATAAACTGAATGGGGATGAGAAAAGAGGAGTGTTAGTGACAGTTGATGAAAAAGAAGAGAAAAAATGTATCTGTGAAAACAGGGCAGAGTAGGAAGCAGACTGTTAGTGCGTTACTATGAGAAATATTCAGGTCATCTTAGAGCAAAGGAATAACAAAATTAACAACACTTACATAACAGCACAAAAGGGAATGGATCTTGACTTTGTAAACTATGCAACCCCTTTCTTTGTAGATATAAGAGGCCTGCATGGGCACTTGCAGGTTTCTTACAGCTTAAGGGAGGCATTGGAGCAGAAGGAATGTTGCTGTTCTGGCTCATCATTGTTTCCCTGGAGGCTCTGACACTTTTCCAGTGTCATGAATCTGCATGGCTCCATTTTTGAAGATGGGATTTTTAAAACGTTCAACTGGTTGGAATTGTTGCAACCTGAATTGGGAGACGGCAAACTGGCTAAAAATGCTCAGGTTGGAGGTGAGAGAACAAATTAAACACCTTCAAAGCCTGTTAAAGCCTGAGGAAAATGTTAACAAATGCAGAGAACTAGAGATTGACACCACAGCTGTCACAGACAGACTGTCAAAAAGGCATTTCTTAGAAATATACACAGGAACTAGTATTTCAAGGGAGGGTCTGAGAGCTTAGAGAGGTTACAGAAAAGAGTCCAGCTTCCTGTCAAATGAGCTGGCCACGTGCCCAGAGAAATAACCACCAAGAAGAAACATTTGGGGACCTGAGGATTTCAAAACAACTGCAGCATTCCCCACTGATTGTACCTGAGGAAGCAATAAATTCACCTTGGGCTGTCGAGTCTGGGTTATTGAGTATTTTCAAAGTTTCTAATCATTACGGAAATTATGGGAAAGCCATGAAAGTGTTGTTATGGATTATCAGAATTCCCATGATTTCATCGAACAGTGGAGCGGACGAAATGGCCTCCTTCTCTTCTTCCATCTTATGGCTCAGGTTTAAACTGGATGCCTCAAAGACATTCAAACGACTGTAAATATGGATGTGTTTGTGTTTTTTCAGGGTCAGCAGGTAATAAAATTCATTTTATTTTCACTCAAGAGAACATTGTATTTGGCTTCCTATCTGCTAATCGTTATCTTCATTTTAATTTGGCAAATAAAACTAAACTTCAGTTGTGAACCGTTTAGGAGGCGAAAAGAAGGGGGACTAGCTCACACTCCTCACCCAGTCATAACGACAGGTACGTTTGGCAAATCCAATCTCACAAATATCCAGAGCATGGATTGAAACCACTATCTTTGAGTCACTGGTACAAATTCACAACCTTAAAGTGTTAGCCCATTAATGTTGATGCCTATGCTATCATTTCTTTTTAATCTAGTATATGAATTGTTCCATCATGTTGTGAGCAGAGGTTTTCATTACAATCAAAAATCAGTTACAGTAGTTGGGAGAGACAGACAATAAAATATCTTCATAAGTCCTTGTGACAGCAGAGCTCAGGGAAGAAAAATATCCACCAACTTCCTCCATGAATAATTTCGGTCAAAAAAAGGCATAGAAACAGTTAATGATTTTTTGCGGTTCGATGGGTTCCTTTTTTTGGTAAGTAATTTCTTAATGAACTGACTTTCACATCCTTCTGTGGCAATGAATTCCATAGATTCACCACGCTCTAGCTGAAGAAGTTTCTCTTTATCTCCATTATAAAAGGTATTCCCTTTCCTATAAGGCTATGTCTTCAGGTCCTAGTCTCTCCTAACAATAGAAACATCTTCCCAACATCCACTCTGCCCAGGCCACTCAGTATTCTGTATGTTTCAATTAGATCCCACATCCTCTAAACTTCAGCAAGTACAGACCCAGAGTTCTCAAACGTTCCTCACATGTTAAGCTTTTCATTCCTGGGACCATTCTCATAAACTTCCTCTGAACAAGCTCCAGGGCCAGTATATCATTCCTGAGATATGGGACCCCAAAACTGTGGACAATATTCCAAATGTGGTTTGACCAGAGCCTTGGAGAGCCTCAGAAGTACACCCCTGCTTTTATATTCAACTCCTCTCAAAATAAATGCCATCATTACATTTGCCTTCTTAACTACGACTCAACCTGCAAGTTTACCTTGAGGACCATTCTCATAAACTTCCTCTGAACATGCTCCAGGGCCAGTATATCATTCCTGAGATATGGGACCCCAAAACTGTGGACAATATTCCTAATGTGGTCTGACCAGAGCCTTGGAGAGCCTCAGAAGTACATCCCTGCTTTTATATTCAACTCCTCTCAAAATAAATGCCATCATTACATTTGCCTTCTTAACTACGACTCAACCTGCAAGTTTACCTTGAGAGAATCCTGGACTAGAACTCCCAAGTCTCTTTGCACATCAGACTTCGGAATTTTCTCCCCATTTAGGAAATCATCCATGCCTCTATTCTTCATACCAATGTGTGTGACCTCAACTTTCCCACTTGTACTCCAACTGTCACTTCTTTGCCCACTCTCCTAACCTGTCCAAATCCTTCTGCAGCCTCCCCTCCCCTCCCTCAAGGCTACTTGTTCCTCTATCTATCTTTGTATCACCTGCAAACTTAGCCAGAATGGCCTCAGTTCCTTCATTTAGATCATTAAAGTATAAAGTGAAAAGTTGTAGTCCCAACACTGAGCCTTGTGGAACACCACTAGTCACCGGCTGCCATCCTGAGAGGGACTCCTTTATCCCCAGTCTATGTTCTGCCAGACAGCCAAGCTTCTATCTATGCGAGTACCGAGCCTCTCACACCATGGGCCCTTATCTTATTCAGTAGCCTCCTCTGCAGCACTTTGTTAAAGGCCCTCTTGAAGTCCAGGTAGATAACATCCATTGGCTCTCCTTAGTCTAACCTGCTCATAAATTCCTTAAAGAATTCTAGCAGATTTGTCAGGCATGATCTTCCCTTGATTAAATCATGCTGACTTTGCCCTTTTTTACTGTACACTTCCAAGTATTCAGTTAAGCCAGGTTTGGTGGAGTGATTCTTGTTGCAAGGTTGAGCAAGCTTTCTAACCAAATCTTACCAAACCCACCAAACTAATTGCCATTCCAGACCCATGGCATTTAGCACGTCCAATTTCCATGCCATTCTAGAAAGAACTTGCCACTCATCGAACATCCAAAGATCAGAATCCTTTGTGTTCACACTGTTTTTAAATAGGTCACCTAGAGAAGCAATGGCATTTGGCAGATGTCCCGTATGTAGTGAGGAGAGATGGCAGAGAAAAAGGGCGACACAGTGGCTCAGTGGTTAGCGCTGCTACGTCACAGCACCAGGGTCCCAGGTTCGATTCCAGCCTCAGATGACTGTCTGTGTGGAGTTTGCGCATTCTCCCCGTGTCTGCGTGGGTTTCCTCCAGGTGCTCCGGTTTCCCCCCACAGTCCAAAGATGTGCAGGTCAGGTGAATTGGCCATAGTACTAGGTGCATGAGAGAGATGGGCCTGGGTGGGTTGCTCTTCGGAGGGTTGGTGTGGACTTGTTGGGCTGAAGGGCCTGTTTCCACACTGTAGGGAATCTAATCTAATCAGGTGACTGGCGCCAGGGTACTGAAGCGAAGAGAGGCTCCATCAGTAGGCAGAGAGGAAATGAGAAGGTTAGAGGGGTGGTTTCAGACAGCTATAAGGAGAGAATCCTCACCTTTTGAGGAGAGTGCTAGGACCACTGTTGCAGAAATACTGAAACCTCCATGTCCTGGCAGCCAAGTCAGTACCAATCATCATTCCATTACGTCAGTGCTCTGCAGGGCATGCCACTCCTAAGCACTGGCTTTTCTGTCTTACAGCTGCACCAACCTACCAGAGCACCTCAACTCCCCTGACAACAGTGAGGGCTTGCTGGAGGAAAGATCTGCAATGCTTCCTCAGCCAACCCCCACCCACCAGGTGAACAACAGTGCTCAGTGTGGGATTGGGAGACAGGGTACTGCACAGAGACCATCCCACAGCAGATCCAGGGAGAACCACCTCAGGATACGTCCGCACCAGCAGGAGATGTTCCTGTACTTTTGTCCATGAGGGACTTCATAGAAAGTGCACCGTGAGGAGCAGAAGCAGCAGCAAGCAGGAATACTGGTCTTCATTGCTGTAAAACTGGAATGATGTAGCCAGTCCTGCAAGACACTGGCCATTATTGTCCAGAAGCTGCAGCAATGCAGCCTGTCCTGCGACTTCTGTGGACAGGTTGGGAGCTGCCTTGGAGGTACAGGCTGAACACTTTGCCCCCAGACTGGTCCCTACGGAAACAAAGAGCTGGCCATGACCTGCTTCCGGGAGCATAGAGCCATGGAACCATGTGCAAAGCCACCCTGACCAGATGCCTGACCTTACCTGAAGGTCAGCACTGGGAATAGACTCTGCCCCTGACAGACTTCACAGAGACTGCTCCCGCTCAGATGTTCAGACATGTCTGACTGCTTGCTGCAGATGCCATGTGTTTGCAAAGGCTGCTGCCGCAGGAGCTAGCCTGATGTCGCACACTGACATACAACATGATAGACACGCCTAACCCTTGACTGAGGATTACCTCACAGAATATCCACCTGGCTGGTCATGTGACCACACCCATTACCATTGCTAGGCAATGGTGTGCCCACATCAGTGGGCAACAGGTGGATGCCCACCGAGAAGGTAAAGGAGCAACTCTGGGAGGTAGCATGGTCATCACCATCGACTGACCTCCTGACCCCTTGTGGTACGTCAACATGATAGAGCCATACACTGTGGGTTGTCAGCATGCCCTCCCAGACCCCTAGCAGAGCACAGTGTTAGTGCATTGCAGGATACCAGGATGGGAGTGTCCGTGAAAGTCAGGTGCCAGTGTCCTTGGCAGAAGTGTGGGTGAAAAACGGTGCTGATGGAACATGTCCTGCTCTGCAGCTCAGACATGGACCAAGACAGAAGTCACTTGGAAGTGGCAGTGAGTTGAACTCACCAAGCATCTGCTCTGGTTTCAATGTTGTGTTTTCCCAGCGTCTGGTTTGTTGGCTGAGTTTGGTAAGATAACAACTGGAATATTAATGAGGCAGAAAGAGCTGCGGATGCTGTAAATCAGAAACAAAAACAGGAGTTGCTGGAAAAGCTCAGCAGGTCTGGCAACATCTGTGAAGAGAAATCAGAGTTATTGTTTCAGGTCCAGTGACTCAAAGCTTCTAAGCATTTCCAGCAACTGCTATTTTTGTATTAATAAGACGGGTTGGGCTGTCAAAAAAGAAATTTACCAAGTATTAATTGGCATTGACTGGCAACTCACCACTGACCAGCCAGAATCAACCCATGCCATTTGTGGAGAAGCTGGGCGTGATGAGCTCAGCATCAAGGTGGTAAGCCGAATAGGTTGGGGCTTTTTTGCACTGGAGTGTAGGAAATTGAGGAGTGAACTTACAGAGGTTTATATATTTATGAGGGGCAGAGATAAGTTGAATAGCAAGGATCTTTTCCCAAGAATGGGGCAGTTTAAACTAAGCGGCATGTTTTTAAGGTAAGCAGGGAAAGGTTTAAAAAGCGCATGAAGGATAACGTTTTTACACAGGGAGTGGTTCCTATGTGGAATGAACTTCCTGAGGAAGTGGTGGACGCGGGTACAGTTACAACATTTAAAAGACATTTAGATAAGTACATGGATAGGAAAGGTTTGGAGGGATATGGACCAAGTGCAGATGGGTGTGAATTTATTGAGCCAAAGGGCCTGTTTCCATGCTGTATGACGCTATGACTCGACGTGACTCAATACCCTTCTCTCCTGATTCCGCCCAGATTACTCAGGCCCCAACAAGATTTAACCCCCTGTTAGTACCTATGAGCATATCCCCATAATTTATCAATTAAAATTTAGGACGATAAGAAAGAAACATAATCAGGCATTTGTAGAACCCTGAAAGAAAAATAGTAAATTTTATGTGATCAGTGGTTTCAATCATTGATGTTAGAGGAAGATTTTGAAAACACGAGTGTGACAGCATTCCAAAAGAGCATTCTAGTAAAACCTTCAGACTAATCTAGATGAATGACAATTATCAAAGATCTAGGAAGCCACAGTTTTAGCAGATACCCCGGAGGTCTCTCACAGACTGTTACATGTAGGGACATCATCATATGGGAATCCACAAGGAAATGGGGAAATAGAAAGTCTGGGAATGGAAAAGGCATTAGTTTTAGGGAGTAAATAGACGGATGGTAAATATACAAAAAAATTGGAACCTCAAACTGATATAAAGAAAATACTATGCTTCCATTGTAATAAAGCTGGAACACTAAAACCAGTTGTTGGAAGTTAAATTAGAGAGTTATTGCAGTAAAGGGAATGCCTAAAGAATCCTCATAAAAACGTATCTGCAAAATAAATCAATATTAAACTGTAGCTGTTGTACAAGTGGAGCACATTCCTTTACAAGCTAATAAGAAGGGAGAGATGACTCAGGATATTCCAGAAAATTCATCCCAGGATCCCTTCAGTGCAGGTAGAAGCCATTCAGCCCATCAGTCTGCATTGACCCTCTGAAGAGCATCCCACCCAGATCCAGCCTTCCACCCCATCACTGTAACACCTCATTTTCCCATTGCTAATCTACCTAACCTGCATATCCCTGGATACAACGGGACAATTTAGCATGGCCAATCCACTGGCCTGCACACCTTTAGAGCATGGAAGAAAACCAGAGCACCCAGAGGAAACTCACACAGACGTGGGGAGAATGTGCAAACTCCACACAGACAGCCACCCAAGGTTCGAATTAAACCTTGGTCCTGACATTGTGAGACAGCAATACTAACCATTATGCTACCATGTCACCCTTAAGTTATGGATAAAGACCACCAGAGGTTCTGAATATTGTGTTGACTGCCAATAGTTCTTGGGTAAGGATCTGGAGCAGGGGGAAAGGGCAACAATAGGAATACTGGTCATAGGACATCAGGGGTCCACAGGAGAGCTGTGAAGCTGCCTCTTATCCTGATTCATCTAACCCTATCAGCATCTTTTTCAATTGCTTCTTTTTCCCAAGTATTTGCCTCCTCTGATGATTTGTATCGATACCATTCACTTCACACATGCCAGGTGGTAGAAAGCATAACCTTCTCAACTCTCTGAAGCTTTTCCTGGCTTCCTTATTGGTTTAGTCACTGCCTTATGTTGATTGCCCCATTTTTGGATTCAACACAAGTGGAATTCAAAGTTTGTGCGAAGATTTGTAGCTCGGGTACTCGTTGCTGTGGTTCTGTTTGCCTAGCTGGACGTTTTTGTTGCAAACATTTCGTCCCCTGTCTAGGTGACATCCTCAGTGCTTGGGAGCCTCCTGTGAAGCGCTTCTGTGGTGTTTCCTCCGGCATTTATAGTGGCCTGTCCCTGCCGCTTCCGGTTGTCAGTTTCAGCTGTCCGCTGTAGTGGCCGGTATATTGGGTCCAGGTCGATGTGTTTGTTGATGGAGTTTGTGGATGAGTGCCATGCTTCTAGGAATTCCCTGGCTGTTCTTTGTTTGGCTTGCCCTATAATGGTAGTGTTGTCCCAGTCGAATTCATGTGAAATCATGTGAAAACCAGAAACAACTGAACTGATGAGATCATGATATTGCACAGGCCATATTGGCTGATACAGCACCCAATTTTCAAATCAATGTTTGAAGTCAATGAATTTAGTCATCATTTATTCAAGTTCAAGGGCCAATTGCTGTTTGGCTGTGCATCACCCAATCACTAAAACGGAAATACTAGACATATCAGTGTGTTTAATCAGCCTCAGGATTCAAGTGACCTCCACCACCCTTCCCTTCCCGAACACCCACCCAAGGGCATGGTCAATGTGTTTGCTGCATTAGAATCTTAGCGCCCACTACATGATACTTCTACCCACAGAGAACAATTCCACGCCTAGAGCTATTTCAGATTTTCAGCATTCCCCATGAGATTGGTATCTCATAATATTTTTGCGTAATGAATTCAGCCTTAATTTCTAGCCAATTTACTTCTTTAAGGTTGTATTTTGATTCAAACAAAGGTCTTAATGACAATTGAGAATGCTCCAAGGAAGGTAACCTGCTAGGAATGACTGATTCCTGATGAAAGGCTTTTGCCCGAAACGTCGATTTTACTGCTCCTCGGATGCTGCCTGAACTGCTGTGCTCTTCCAGCACCACTAATCCAGAATCTATTGCTGACAGTGTAGTAATAGCAGTTTCCATGGGAACACCAGCAAAATTGTCTGCAACTAATTACATTCATCTCAATTTGACCCTTTTCGGCTCAGCAGAGATTTCCCCTTGTGTTTTTTTTTCTCTCTGCTCAGTCCTTGTTGAAGTGATTGCGCCTCTTATTCACACAAGGCTACTTCCCTCAGCCGAGAGAGAGTTAGTGCCTTGAGGAACCCGTGGTCACTTTATGTCCATCCTCATTTCACATTGTGCCTTTCAAAATTCCAGCACTCAACCTTTGACTCAACCTGTCTCATGCTGCAGCTCGCTGGAAACAATTCATTTGAAACCTCTATTCCACTAGTACAGATACAGAGTAATAATCCATGTCTCCTTGTAGAATTATCCTTTTACTTGCTTATGGGATTTAGAAATATCATCCAACCTTGATACTTGAAAAAGCACTGGTGAATCCCAACTTATCAGCTTTTCTGAAAGATCAGTGACACCGTTGCATTGATTTGGAAAGCCACTTGTCATTACCTCCATGTTTTCGGCGATTATGCTTGACCTGATATTAATCTTATAGTACAGTCACAAGTTAAATGACTTGCATTTATGTAGCATTGTTTCACAGCTTCATGAGGTTCCAAAATGCCTTACAGCCAATTAAATAGTTTAGAAGCATGGTCAGTGTTGTAATGTATGAAATGCAGCAGCCAGTGCGCGTACAGAAAGGTCCCACAAACAGCAACAGGACAATGGCCAGATAACCTCTTGTGATATTGGGTGAGGGATGAATATTTCTCAGGATACCAGGCTGATGTCCTTGGTCCTCTTTGAAATAGTGATATAGATTCTTTCACTTCCGTCTGAGAAGACAGACGGGGCATCAGTTTAATATCAACATCTGGCAAAGCCACAATTCCCCTGTACTGCACTGGGAGCACTAACCTAGATTTTATGCTCAATTTTCTAGAGTGGAACTGTGAAACCCTAACTTACCTATGCAGAGTCAAGATGGCTACCATTGAGCCACGGCTGACACCATAAATTTCCTTCAGCAGTTTGACCTCTTCATTAAAAATTAAAGGTTAACATTGCTTGTAAAACAGCAGAGAAAAACACTAGTGGATGTTTTTTATGATCCAATGTTTAGGGCTGCCTGAACATAACAAACTCAGAAAAATCAGGATTCAAGTGTCTGGGGTGTTAATTTCTCACAGTTTTGGAAAGGTCACATCTAATTATATTAAATGGCACCTCAAATTTCTGCTATTGTCTATATTAATATTGCAATACTGAACCTTTTTTATATGGTAGATTTCAGACTGAAAATTGTGCACCATTCTAAAGGTTCATCAAAGACTTCAAAGTGCTAGAAAATACACAACTGCATATTGGAGAAAACAGAATTCACCAATATCTTTAAATAATATGAAAAAGACATTGAAAAATCAATGTTATGCGAAATTTTAATTCTTGAGCAGATCTTTTAAATGTTATTCTCAAACACTTGCAGTGTTTTCAATTAACTGTTTGTAAAAAAGGCAGATTCTCTTAAGGATCACGACCTCAAAGCACAGAATATATCAGTTCATTAACAAGCTTAAATAAGTTTACCTGTCCCCAAAATCCAAGTTAGAACAGAGATGGTGGCACAGAAGATACAGTTTATAAAGCCCAGAAAGCAAACAGCAGTAAAACCTGTGAATGAAGCATACTGATCCAACCCATCTTCTTTACCTCAAAATGGACGTCCAGTACAGCCAGTCATTTCATTTTCATGTATGATTGGTTTTTCCTCTTTGTGTATAGATACTTTAATTGAAAAAAAAAATCAGCTGGCTGGTTCAGTCCTCTCTCGCCTTTAATACCATCAGGATGACAACTCTTGAGCAATGCTGTCAAGATGTAATAGCTTTTTATTGTGTGTGCGTGTGAACCAAAATGGCTGCCTTTCACTACAAATAACTGGAAAGATGAGTGGCCTAAGAAGTAACATTTGTGAGTGCTTATGTACCGTGACATTAGGCTGTCAAAAAAGCCAGTGGGTGGTAGGAACTGAAATCTTTAATTGCCAGTGGCCCCCAGGCTATCAAAAATTTTAAATAGGTTATTAGCTTTTTAACATGAGGAGCCTTCAGTTGTCAAGCTGACTGGCTGACAGAAGGAAGGGAGAAAACTCACCAGGGAGTCCACCTCAGTTCACAGGACTGGTGCTGATTTGAGATTGTGGAGATGTCTGCAGTGGGGCAGCTGTCCTTTCTGATGAAATTGTGAGACTGTTGGTGATAGAAGAGAGAAAAATATGAATCAAATACACATTCAATTTGAAAAACAAGGACAGGTCACTTGTTCCCCTTTGACTAATTTGAATAGTGTGTGCAGTATAGAACGGCTTAACCTGCCCAGAATATAAAAACAGGATAGATTGATTTAATTTCCCTGGGATTATCCATGTATTAAATATGTGCCAGCATCCTCTCTCAGTGTTTTCATTCTCACCTCATAGTCAGAATATTATGGGTTTAAATCCAATGCAGTGACCTCAGAATACAAAGTGGATTGACACTGTAGTATAATACTGAATGAGTGCTGCAGTGCCAGGGATACTGTCTTTTGGATGAAATGTTAAATTGGCTTTCTCAGAGTGTATGGAAAGATCCAATGGCAGTATTTTATAATCGAATCAGGATTTCTCCCCAAGTCTCTCATCCCTCAACCACTGTCACAAGAGCAGATTATCTGTTCATTTTAAAATTCTCTTAGGGAGCATGCTGTGTGCAAATCGACTGCTGTTTTACCTACATTAAACCATGACTACAACTCCAAAGTCCATCATTGACTGCAAAGAGCACTAGGTTGTGAAAAGTGTTATGGCAACACAAGCTATTTCCTTTTAAATTCTTGTGTGAACAGGAACCAAATGGAAGGGACCAGTTGCTTCTGATTTCAGCTTTGTTTCTCCCCTCCATCACTGGTGTTGGGATATAGATTCACAATCACCACCCTCAGCCAGTGCATCGAGCAGGTGCTGATTGTTCAAGGGCAAGCTTAGTTACTGAGCAATCTGACTGAGGAAGGCATCAAAGTAACGCTAATTCTATACTCATTTGGTATTTATACACTTGCACTTTGTAGTTAGAATGT
The DNA here is from genome assembly GCF_004010195.1 of Chiloscyllium plagiosum. Taxonomy (NCBI): domain Eukaryota; kingdom Metazoa; phylum Chordata; class Chondrichthyes; order Orectolobiformes; family Hemiscylliidae; genus Chiloscyllium; species Chiloscyllium plagiosum. The sequence goes on along the minus strand of NC_057738.1, from coordinate 10,784,958 downwards.
CCAGGAAATGAACAATGTTGAAAATCCTGACAGATTTTTGTTTTCAACATATTCTGTGGTTTGGATTTTGCCAGTAATGTCAATATTTATAGATTAACCTTGATTGCCCTTAATGTAGTGGTGGATCTATCTTCTAAACTCCTGTGTTCCAGGTTGTGAAGGTATTCCAGCAGATCTATTAGATAGGGGTTTTTAGAACTAAACACAGAAACAATAAAGTTACAGTGATAGATAGCAGTTCTGACCAGGTACAACTTGGAGGGAAAACTTGGAAGTTCTGTTGCTTCTTCTGCACTTGCAGCCATTCCCTATCTGGAAGGTGAAAGTTTTGGTTTTAGATATCCTACCTGTAACGTAGATTATGTGATTTATACTGGGTTTTTAGTTTTTAAGTTAATAATGTGTGGATTTTCTGGGTTAATAATTAACTTTTAAGCATAGCTGTAGCCATGGTGATTTCTTTTAAAATAGTTTTAAAGCCTAGCTTTGGAATGAATGGGTTTTTATGTGCATTGGTAGAGCTTTTACGACTGGGCAAGATTGACAAGTTGGAGAAACTCAGCAGGTCTAGTGGCATCTGTGGAGAATGAAACAGTTCATGTTTCAAATCCAGAACTGACTTCTGAAGTGGAGTCATATTAGACTTAAAACTTTAACTCTTTGTCTCTCTCCACAGATGCTGCCAAACCTGTTGAATTTCTCCAGCATTTGTATTTTTCTTTGGATTTCTAGCATCAGCAATATTTTGCACTTAAGTAAAATGTTCTTGTTTAGGCCAGGAAAAGTTTATTAAGTTTAAGGGAAGCACCCTCAGCTTACAGAGAGAGAAAGATTACATTTTAGCTCATTTTGAGTTTTGGGCAGATTTGTGAAGTCCTTCGATGAAGATATTTGTATTGACCAGTGTTCCTGAAAAGGGACGGTTACAATGATAATTACATTACCTTGGAATAAAGATTTAGTGATAGTACCAGACCAGAACTGTGTGGGTAAAACCCTGAAGAGGTTTCTTAAAGCTGAATACATTTAAACTCAACTATACAATAGCTCCAGGAATAAGCCATCTGCAGTTCTCGTCCCTAAATTTACATTATAAAAGACTTAAACCTACTGCTAAAGGTATAAATATTGCAAGAGTGGTGTTTTTGCGAATTATATAAAGTTTTTGATATGGTAGCAGAATATTTTTTGGTTGCTATCCAAGGGCTGTTGTTTCTCTTTTCAATTTATAAAGGAGTGCATTAAGATTAATGGGATTATATTTCTACTGTGAGTTTGAAAATCATTGAAGTTGTACCATAGGTACATAGTTTGGTTTATTTGATTTTATCTTCATTTCTTTTGTTAATGAAATTCTGTTTTATTGATGAAGCAAAATCTGCATTGTGTGTACTTATGTTTTAGTGAGAAATCGCTTCATTAAAACAAAACAAAAACAAATATATCAAGCTGATTTCAGTCTGGGATCCGATTTCTCCGATAATAAGACCAGCTGGGATTAAAACATACCAAAATGTCTTGTAAATTACTGAAGTTTGTCCTCGGCTTCCTTGGAGATTCCTCAGCTACTTAGTAAAATTAATTTCAGAGATGCAGCATTTGAAATTCCTTCGGAACTATTAGGTCTGTCTAATAAGACTGGTGCCAGCTTTAGGTTTGATATCCAACCTTTTCAACATTAGTTTGGCAAACCTGTCACAAGTCTGGAATTAGCTCACCGATCTGTAAAAGCTCAAAAACCGATCTGCATTCTGGTGAAATGTTGACTCTGCAACCCTCTCTACAGATGGTGCCAGATCTATTGAGTGTTTGAGCACTTTCTGTTTTTAATGTTGATGTCTGACTGTTTACTACACCTAAAGCTAAGTCCTGAGGAGCAGAAAGGATAGGCAGCGATCTGAGTGGGTGGTAGTGGGGCGTCGTTGTGTAGATTAGCAACAGCTCAAAGTCCCAGGAGATTGGCAGCCGTTTCAGAAATTCGTAATTTTTGGGTACAGAACTTTTGCCCTAAGTTTTAACACCATTGTTCTTATCTTTGCCAAACATACAAGCTCAGAAATATGGATGATGGTAGCAGGTTATGGATATAATATGGATGAAGGTGGCAGGTTATGGATGAAATATGGATGAAGATGACAGGTTATGGATGAAATGTGAATGAAGGTGGCAGATTATGGATGAAGGTGGCAGGTTATGGATATAATATGGATGAAGGTGGCAGGTTATGGATGAAATGTGAATGAAGGTGGCAGATTATGGATGAAGGTGGCAGATTATGGATGAAATATGGATGAAGGTGGCAGGTTATGGATGAAATATGGATGAAGAAGACAGGTTATGGATGGAATATGATGAAGGTGAAGGTTAACCAAGTAACCTAGTGGCCTGCCACTCGGGGTCAAATCTCCAAAAACAGCAATGACTGCAGGGAGCTGGTAATGTTATGATAATCTCATTGGACTCATAATCTAGTAACCTAGGACAAAGGTTCAAATCCAACCATGACTGATGTGAAATATTGAAATCAACTAAAAAAATCTGGAATGAAAGTGATAGCCGAATTGATTGTTGTTGAAACCGAATCTAGTTCACTAGCATCCTTTAGGGAAGAAACTGCTATCTTTATCTGATCTAGATTTCATGTGACTCCACCCACAAGCTGCCTCCTCACTGCTTTCTTGGCAATAAATAATGGCTTCACCAAAGACACCCATATCTTATACCAAATACAAAAAAAACTCACATGATCCTTGCTTAATACATGCTAATTAATTGTCATACCAACATTTCTGATTATAAAGCAATCCAAGTAGGGAACTGTTACTTGTCTGAGTTGATTTTTCTACTTGATTTTTTTTTTCTTTCTATAATCCTTTTTTCTTCTGGCTTTCATTTTCTCTCTTTATCTTTAATTAAAAATTCACCTTGTTCCTTGGATGTCAGTGAACATCGTTCAAGAACATCAACCAGGTACCTAGAACTCAATGCCACGAAACGGCTTGACACTGTTAACAGAACCAGACAAACAGAAGACCATAGTCAGTGATTTATTTCCATGTTATTAATCAAGGACAAAGCACATTGCATCAAAATTGTTCAGCCTTTTCTTAAACAGACCTCCCAAATGGTATCCCACTTTAGATCTGACCCTAAGGAGTTACCTGAGGCAATTCAAGTCTAAAATTTTCATCGTATTATACAATACATATATACATTTTACAGACTAGTTAGAGGGGAAAGTAACAACCATTCAGATTTGGTACAAACTATGAGGTTTAGTAATAATGGCTCAGATACATCGATTTTCTTGCTTACTACAAAAGCAATCCTAATCAAATCTTTCTACTGCACTATTGGGACACCCACAAATGGAACAGCATGGTGGCACAACGGTTAGCACCACTCCTTCACAGTGCTAGTGACCTGGGCTCGATTCCAGCCTCGGGTGACTGTCTGCATGGAGTTTACACAATCTCGCCTTGTCAGCATGGACTTCCACCAGGTTCTCTGGTTTCCACCTATGGTCCAAAGGTGCGCAGTTCATGGGTGGATTAGCCATGCAAAAAAACAATGTTCTGGGATGTGTGGGTTAGCCATTGGTAAAACTCCGTGTGGAGGGCTGGGTCTGGTTGCGGATTCAATGGGCCCAATGGCCTCTGTTTGCAGTGCAGGATCCGATGATTCTGAACATCACACTGAGGGGAGGAGAAAGACATGAGAGCTTTATTCTCTAAATATGCGCTCACGTTAGCGAATATTGACCTGCAGCAATGCCGATTGTAAAACGACAGACAGATTGCTCCCCTTTCACTATCGAGTACAGGGTCCTTTAATATGCACAGTCAGTAGATTGAATCGTTCCATCTCCAAATTTGGCAAGGTAGAGAAACCAATTATAACAGTGATTTCATGGTCAAATGGATTTTTCTAGCTTTCAAAATATCCACTGTTTCCTTGTCTCAGCCTTTGGCTCACATGTTGTATTTTGTAGGCATTAATTGAGGGATTTTAAGGCTCATTCGGGAAACTTCAGCATGTGATCTTGCTGTACTGAGGCAGTGCTGTCTCTCTGTGGATAAGTCGTTCAAACTGGGGCATTGTCTGACCTGTTCGGTGAATGATGTGTAACAATTTAAAAGCTTGCAGTGGAATTCGCCCTCTTGTCTCGGCCAATATTTATCCCTCCATGAACATAACTGAAACAGATTAATCAATTAAACAAACTATCAGGTCATTAATCTCGTTGCTGTCTATGGGACTTTGCCAACTGCAAATTAACAACTTCTGTTTCCCTTCATTACAACAGTGATTACACTTCAATAGCACATCTTTCAAGGGCTGTTAACCATCTGAGGTGGTGGTGAAAGGTGTGATGCAAATGCAAGTTTTTTCTTGTTTGCCATCACTAACACTGAGATACAATACCTCTGACCAACTTAAGTTGCACACGGTCTAAAAATTCTAAATAACCACAACTATATTCTTCTTTCTTCAGTTCTTTAAAGTGCCATACATCATTGAGTATCCGACTATAAATGATGACAGAAATGAATGTTCCCATCTCCGAGATAAGATCGCCTCCACATGTAACCATTCTTTAAACCTACTGTGCGTACCATCATTGTTCTTTTCTCCTCAGTTTCTGGCCTGGACGTTGGAGATAATATAGAGAGTAATGGATGGGCTGTGTGAATTATAGAGCCTGGTGTGCTCCTGAATTGGTTTTGCTCCAGTATATGCATGAATTGTGACACTATGAATACACATTCAATGACAACACGAACCTCTTAGTCTTCCTGCAGTTCAAGATTTTCGCTCTCATTAATAACCAATTATTAACGAGTTTAAAACAAGTTTGCTGCAGGATACAGAATCAACCTCTCAAACCTCCACCTCCCACAACACAAAGTTATCTTGACTTGACTTCAGCAATTAATGAACTACGATAACCTTAATTGTGTACATTTCAGCATTCATACATTCTCTTGGCTAAATCATTGTCTCCTCCAGGGCTATTATATGCAGAACACCAGCTGCTGATCTTTGTTGTCAATTCTGCAAGGTTTATTTCTGCTGAAGTTGCATGCTACAGGACACATGCCCTCAATGCACCAGCATAACTGCATGTCCATCAGTAAATCCTCTTAGAAAATTAGGTGGGAATTTCACCTGAATCATAGTTTTCAAGTCAGCATGATTAAAGTTGAAGCTCTTACAATGATATAAGTTTCTACTAAAAGACTCGTTGATAAAAGTTGAGTCACTATATATTCATTTGTCCCTGCAAGAGAATAACTCTGCAAGTTATGAAAATCACCTATATTGTACAGTATTACAGACAGATTCCTCATCTCCTCTGAGCTGTTCTGTTACAGAAAGGCAGGGGTAATGTGTCATTGGTGATACTGAGACAGGACAGTGATGAGGTATTGACAATTCCTCTCATAATATTTCCACATATCAACTTCTGCACACAACCTGTTACCAAAATGTTATCTCCTCTCCATCTCCTGGAGTCTGTCCCTGTGCAGATGCAAGTGCAGCAATCTTTGTCAGGTCGCTCACAAGACCCAATGAATGGAGTTTGTCAACTGCAAACAGCTCAATAAACAGAGTGGAGCAGCCTGCCACAAAGTCAGCTGTGACCACAGGATTGCACCGTGTGGAACTGCTAGCCAGCAAGAAAGAGACACTTACCAAATTTTAGAGATGCACCAGAAAGCACCTGGATGCATCACAGCTTGGTATGGCAACTGCTCTACCCAGGACTGTAAAAAACTAGAGTGAGTTGTAAACACAGCCCAGTCCATCACATAAGTCCACCCACTGACTCCATTTATACTTCTCACTATATCAGGAAGCGCAGCCAACATAGTCAAGGACCCCTTCCACCCCGGTTATAATCTCTTCCAACCTCTTCCAGAAGAACTTAAACACAAGTACCAACAGATTCAACAACAGCTTCATCCCTGCTGTTTTAAACTTCTGAATGGATCTCTCAACTTAACTTCACTCTTTGTGCACCTTCTCTGCAGCTGTCCTACTGTATTCCTCGCTCTGCTCTATTACTGTAATGCACTTTGTATGGTATGATCTGCCTGTTTTACATGCAAAACACAACTTTTCACTGTACCTTAAACAATGGGTCTAAACAATGGGCTTGGGTAAAATTTGTGCAAAAATCAGACCAGAAGTGCTGCTAGGTATATCGCAACATCAGGAACATCTCGTACTGTCTTTGATGCTTCTGCTGAGTAGTGTGACAAATTTCTCATTCTGCAGCAGTGAGTAACTAATTCAGGAAGATTACAGATTGCTCAATGCTTCATTAATGGTCCAGCTTGTCTCATTAATATTTAGCTTCCCATCTCTAAATGAGCCAAGAGAAACTAAAGATAGAGAAACATTGATATGGAAATCAGAGCAGGTATCTGGCAACATCAGCTCACCTCTTCCACCAAAGGACCTTTGGTGGACACTGGTATCTCAGGACACATGGGCAGTGGCCACAAGCACCCCACATCCATAGACCACAACATAGACCATTCGGCCCCTAAATTCTGCTCCATCATTCAATTTTGATTGATATGTTTCTCAACTCAATTCTCCTGCCTTCTCCCTATAATATCAATCTCTGTCTTAAGTACACTCAATAACTTTGCCCTACAGCCTTCTGCAACAATGAGTTGCACAGACTCACCACCCGCTGACTGAAGAAATTCTTCTTCATCTAAAAGGTCATCCCTTCGCCCTGAGACTGTGTCACAGTCTCTCCTACGGTGGAATCATCTTCTCCATGTCCACTCTATCCAGACCACCTAGTATTCTGCAAGTTCAATGAGATCCCCGGTCATCCATCTAAACCCCATGGAGTACAGACCCAGAGTCCTCAACAGCTCCTCATATGACACCCCTTCATTCCTCGCATCATTCTTGTGAAACTCCTCTGACAGTGGAGTGGCCAGTGGTATTCCACAAGGATTGGTTCTTGGTCCTTTTTTGTTGTCACTTATATAAGTGCTGTGGAAGAGGATATAGGAGCCAAAAAGTGTGACACTGGAAAAGCACAGCCAGTCAGGCAGCATCTGAGGAGCAGGAGAGGCTATGTTTTGAGCATAAGCTCTTCATCAGGAATGAGAATATGGGAGGCATGGTTAGTAAGTTTGCAGATGACACCGAAATTGATGGTAGAGTGAACAGTGACGAAGGATATCTAAGATTACAAAGAGTTGGGTCAATGAGCCGAGGAGCAGTCGAGGGAGTTTAATTTGGAGAAATGTGAGGCATTGCATTTCAGGAAAACAAACAAGGGCAGGACTTATCCAAGTAATGGTATGGCCCTCAGTAATGTTGTAGAACAGAAGGACCTTGAGGTTCAGGTACTTAATTCTTTGGAATCTGCATCACAGTTAGACAGGCTGTTTAAGAATGTATTGACCATGCTTGCTTCATTGCTCAGACCTTTGAGTATAGGAGTGGAGATGTCATTTTGAGATTGTACAGGACATTGGTGAGGCCTCTTCTGGAATACTGTGTGTAGTTCTGGTCACCCTGTCATAGGGAAGTTAAAAATCACACGACGCCAGGTTATAATCCAACAGGTTTATTTGGCAGCACTAGCCTTCAGAGCACTGCTCCTTCATCAGGTGGTTGTGGAGTATAAGATCATAAGACACAGAATTTATAGCAAAAGTTTACAGTGTGATATAACTGAAATTACATATTAAAAGACCTGGATTCTTTGTTAAGTCTCTCATCATTTAGAATGATTTGGAGATGCCGGTGTTGGACTGGGGTGTACAAAGTTAAAAATCACACAACACCAGGTTATAGTCCAACAGGTTTAATTGGAAGCACACTAGCTTTCAGAGCGACGCTCCTTCATCAGGTAATTGTCCATCACCTGATGAAGGAGCAGTGCTCCGAAAGCTAGTGTACTTCCAATTAAACCTGTTGGATTATAACCTGGTGTTGTGTGATTTTTAATCTTTTAGAATGACCATGTTGGTTTCAGTTCTTTCATACGTAAATCCCAGAACTTTTTTGAAGTTACATTCTCAAGTGAACTTTAACAATTGGTGCCATGTCAGCCGAGATAATGCATTGAAGGTGTGAGCTGCCCTGTGTGAGGCTGTCTGTGTCACAGTGTTCAGAATTATTCTAATCTAATAAAGGGATTTACAGAATCTTACATGGACTGATGCAGTTTTTGAGCAAAGTAAAGTGTAATTCTGCAAGTAAAAACTCTCCCGATAAACTTGTGTGTGTGTGTGTGTGTGTGTGTGTATGTGTGTGTATGCATGTGGGTGTGTCCACACACGCACACACACAGATGCACACTCACAGACAGATTGACAGACAAACACACAAGATACTCCTATACACACACACACACACACACACACCTATAGACACAAACACACAGCTACAGACTAATACACTCATGCAGACTCTCTCTCATACATAAGCTCTCTCTCATACCCTCACACATACACTCCCACACACTCACGCACACGCACCCTGTCACAGACTTATACTCCTTTACATTCAGACTCACACACGTACACACACTCTCTCACAGGCACTCATAACCACCTGCATTCCCCCACACACACGCCCACATGCACACACACACACACATGTAACTTTGTGAGATGAATTTGTACTTGCAGAATTACACTTTACTTTGCTCAAAAACTGCATTAATCCATGGAAGATTCTGTAAAACTGTTTTTTTGATTAGTATCAGTCTGACCGTTGTGGCACAGACAGCCTTACACAGGGCAGCTCACACCTTCAATGCATTATCTGGGCCAACTTGGCACAGATTGTTAAAGGAGAAAGTGAGGTCTGCAGATGCTGGAGATCAAAGTTGAAACTTTATTGCTGGAACAGCACAGCAGGTCAGGCAGCATCCAGGGAACAGGAGATTCGACGTTTCGGGCACAGGCCCTTCTTCAGGATTCCTGAAGAAGGGCCTGTGCCCGAAACGTCGAATCTCCTGTTCCCTGGATGCTGCCTGACAGATTGTTAAAGTTCACTTGAGAATGTAACTTTAAAATAGTTCTGCGATTTACATATGAAAGAACTGAAACAAACATGTTCATTCTAAAAGATGAGAGACTTAACAATCCCGGTCTTTATCAATATGCAATTTCAGTTATCACACTGTAAACGTTTGCTATAAATTCTGTGTCTTACGATCTTATACTCTACAACCACCTGATGAAGGAGCAGCGCTCTGAAAGTTTGTGCTTCCAAATAAACCTGTTGGACTATAACCTGGTGTTGTGTGATTTTTAACTTTGTCCACCCCAATCCAACACCAGCATCTCCGAATCAAGACTGTTATTAAACTGGAGAGGGTTCAGAAATGTTTTAGCAGGATGTTGCTGGGACTGGAGGGGGTTGAGATATAAAAATAGACTAGAGGGACTGGCACATTTTTCACTGGACCGTAGGAGTTTGAGGGGTAACCTTATTGCGGTTTATAAAATATGAGGGGATTCGGTAAGGTGAATAACATGGGTGTTTTCCCAAGGATGGGTGCGTTCAAAACTCGGGGACATGTTTTTAAGGTGAGAGGAGAAAGGTTGAAAAGGGACATGAGGGGGCAACGTTTTTACACAAAGAGTGGTTCATGTGTGGAATGAAATGCCAGAGAAAGTGGTGGATGCAGGTACAGTTACAACATTTAAAAGACGATTGGGAGAAATTCATGAACAGGAAAGGTTTGGAGGGATAAGGCCAAATGCAGGCAGATGGAACTAATTTGGTTTGGGAACATAGTTGGCATGGACTGGTTGGACTGAAGGGTCTGTTTCCCTGCTGTATGGCACATGTCCAGCTTATGGAGTGGACCAGGCTGCATCACTGGGCATTTTGCTCACTGTCATAGCACTCACGCAGAGTCTACCCAGGTGCTCACAGCATCCCTGCCCACATTGCCTTACCTGACTGTGCTTTGCCCCCTCAGCCAGGGTTACAGACTCATTTTATTCCTGAAATAAGTACGGGCGGCACGGTGGCTCAATGGTTAGCAATGCTGCCTCACAGCGCCAGGGACCCGGGTTCATTTCCAGCCTCAGGTAACTACCTATGTGGAGTTTGCACATTCTCCCTGTGATGTGTGGGTTTCCTTCGGGTGCTCCGGTTTCCTCCCAGTCTCCAAAGATATACAGGTTAGGTGAATTGGCCATGCTAAATTGCCCATAGTGCCCAGGGATGTGTAGGTTAGGTGCATAGGTCAGGGGTAAATATAGGATAGGGAGGATGGGTCTGGATGGGTTACTCTTCAGAGAGTCAGTGTGGACTTGTTGGGCCCAATGGCCTGTTTCTACACTGTAGGGATTCTATCCATTCTATACAAAAAGGAAGAACTTCGGATACAGCAAATCTGAAGGTGCTGGAGAAACTCAGCAGATTTGGCAGCATCTGTACAGAGAAAAACCAAGTACAGGTTTTGAGCCCAGTAACACTTTGTCAGAGCTGCAAAAAAACTGGGAAAGAGAGATATTTATGCTGATGACAGGATGGAGGAGTGAATAGAATACATGGAGACAGGGGACCAAAGAGAGAGAGAGAGAGAGAGAAAAAAAAAAGTAGCAGGCAAACAAAGAGATTGCTGATGATGAGCCAAATCAGAAAAATGCTGGGCAGGGTGCTAATGAGAAGTGTGAATTATTGAAAATGGGTTGGTTGTGTGAGGAGTAGCTCATACGCAACAGAATTCAGAATGTCCTTTATTTTCATTTATACTGCAGTATAGAAGGAGAAGAGTGCAGTGAAAAGTATTTACAATGGCTGACTTGTTGGGTGCCATCTTAGGTACAAGTACCTTGATACAAATCTTACAGAGTAGAAAGGTATAGTGCTGTCATTCAAAGAGGATTAAAAGGAAAGCAGGAAGTTTACTTACAGAATCTGAGAATGTGTTGGAAATGAGGTAGTTATAACATTGTGAAAAGAATTTAAATAACAGTCCTGTAAGAATTCCAAACAGCAGCAGCTCAGTATGTGGCACAAGGCCCAACTCGAATACTGTCCCACAGTGCTGCAGCCACCAAAGCGCTCCTCGCACCATCGCTCCAGGAATTGACCTGTTTGTTGTTCCAGGAATCGGCCCTTTCATCGCTCCAGGAATCAGCATGTCCATCGCTCTGGGATTCAGCCCGTCCGTCGTTCCGGGAATCAGATTGTCCATCGCTCTGGGAATTAGCCTGTCCATCACTCTGGGAATCAGTCCACCTGTCACTCTTGGAATCAACTCATCTGGCTCTCTGGGAATTGGCCTGTCCATTGCTCCGGGAATTGGCCTGACATTATTCCAGGCATTGGCCTGTCTGGTACACCAGAGTGATGGACAGGCTGATTCCTGGAGCAATGCACAAGCTGATTCCTAGAGTGATGGACAGGCGGATTCCCAGAGCAATGGACAGGCTGATTCCCAGAGTGATGGACAGGCTGATTCCCAGAGCAATGGACAGGCTGATTCCCAGAGTGATGGACAGGCTGATTCCCAGAGCAATGCACAAGCTGATTCCCAGAGTGATGGACAGGCTGATTCCCAGAGTGATGGACAGGCTGGTTCCCAGAGTGATGGACAGGCTGATTCCCAGAGCAATGGTCAGGCTGATTCCCAGAGCAATGGACAGGCTGATTCCCAGAGTGAGGGACAGGCTGATTCCCAGAGCGATGGACAGGCTGGTTCCCAGAGTGAGGGACAGGCTGATTCCCAGAGCAATGCACAAGCTGATTCCCAGAGTGATGGACAGGCTGATTCCCATAGCAATGGACAGGCTGATTCCCAGAGTGATGGACAGGCTGATTCCCAGAGTGATGGACAGGCTGGTTCCCAGAGTGATGCACACGTTGATTCCCAGAGCGATGGACAGGCCAATTCCCAGAGCGACAGACAGGCTGATTCCCAGAGCGATGGACAGGCCAATTCCTAGAGCGATGGACAGGCTGATTCCCAGAGCGACGGACAGGCCAATTCCCAGATCGATGGACAGGCTGATTCCCAGAGTGATGGACAGTCTGATTCTCGGCGCGATGGACAGGCTGATTCCTAGAGCGATAGACAGGCCAATTCCCAAAGCGATAGACAGGCCAATTCCCAGAGCGATGGACAGGCTGATTCCCAGAGCGATGGACAGGCTGATTCCCAGAGTGATGGACAGGCTGATTCCCAGAGCGATGGACAGGCTGATTCCCAGAGCGATGGACAGGCTGATTCCCAGAGCGATGGACAGACCCATTCTCGGAGCGATTGACAGGCTGTGGCTGTGGCTCAAAGGGACTGTTAGTGATTGTGGTGCAATGGGAATTTTAGAGATTCTGGTGCAATGGCAATATTGGTGAACGTGATGGAATGTTAGTGACTGTGGTGCAATGGGAATGTCTGTGATTGTGGTGCAATGGGAATGTTCGTGATTGTGGTGCCATGGGAGTGTTAGTGACTGTGGTGGAATGGGAATGTTAGTGACTGAGGTGCAATGGGAATGTTAGAGATTTGGGTGCAATGGGAATGTTAGTGAATGTGGTACAATGGGAATGTTCATGACTGTGGTGCAATGGGAATGCTAATGGCTGTGATGCAATGTGAATCTTTATAAATGTGGTGCAATGTGAATGTTAGTGTCTGTGGTGCCATGGGAATTTTAGTGATTGTCGTTCAATGGGAATGTTAGTAATTGAGGTGCGAACACAATGTTACTGATTGTGGTGCAATGGGAATTTTAGTGATTGTGGTGCAATAAGAATGTTTTTTATTGTGGTGCAATGGGTATAGAACATAGAAACGTACAGCACAGAGCAGGCCCTTTGGCCCACGATGTTGTGCCAAGGTTTAATCCTAATGTAAAATATACTAACTTAACCTACGCACCCCTCAACGCACTGCTATCCAGGTGCATGTCCAGCAGTCACTTAAATGTCCCTAATGACTCTGCTTCCACCACCACCGCTGCTTCCACCACCATCACCACCACCGTTTCTGCATAAAGAACCTAACTCTGATGTCTCCTTTATACTTTCCTCCTAATATCTTCAAACTATGACTCCTTGTGCCAGTCAATCCTGCCCTGAAGAAAAGTCTCTGGCTATTGACTCTATCCATTCCTCTCATTATCTTGTATACCTCGATCAGGTCTCCTCTCTTCCTCCTTCTCTCCAGAGAGAAAAGTCCGAGCTTATTCAACCTTTCTTCATGAGGCAAGCCCTCCAGTCCAGGCAGCATCCTGGTAAACCTTCTTTGCACCCTCTCCAAAGCCTCTGTATCTTTCCTATAGGAGGGCAACCAGAACTGGACGCAATATTCTAAGTGTGGTCTCACCAAGGACTTGTGGAGCTGCAGCAAAACCTCGCGGCTCTCAAACTCAATCCCCCTGTTAATGAAAGCCAAAACACCATACGCTTTCTTAACAACACTATCCACTTGGGTGGCAACATTGAGGGATCAATGTACTTGCACACCCAGATCCCTCTGTTCCTCCACACTGCCAAGAATCTTATCTTTAATCCTATATTCAGCATTTGAGGTCGAACTTCCAAAATGCATCACTTCACACTTATCCAGGTTGAACTCCATCTGCCATTTCTCAGCCCAGCTCTGCATCCTGTCTATGTCGCGCTGCAGCCTGCAGTAGCCCTTTATACCATCGACAACACCTCCAACCTTTGTGTCATCTACAAATTTACTAACCCACCCCTCAACCTCCCCATCCAAGTCATT